>NC_033800.1:105863205-105916633 GCF_001876935.1 Asparagus officinalis
GGAAGTTAAGTCAACAATCACATTCGATCATGCGAACTAAGACTTTCCCAACCCAACTCTTTTCGTTTTTCTCAGTCAACCATAATCTTCACCGAAACTCGGGTTCACCACCTAAACTCAGTAAACACACTCACACTCGTCACTAAGTCTGTTCATGACGCATGAGGCCACTAAGTCATGAACTACTAAGGTTCTCAACACATCAATAGATCATGAATATAGTATGGCATGTTAAACATGATTACGCAGGTTTATGAAGCAGAAATGAGACCTATAATGAACATAAAATGCATAAACAAAATACTACAGCATGAATACATACATAGGGGACTTCATCACTACTGAAATCTCCAAACTCCTCATGCAAGTTACCCGTACTTAATTATTCTATAATAAAAAATTGTAGTAAAAAGAAATCGGGAACTAATATCGTTACGCACATGAAATGTCACGCTCTACGATGATTAGTTCTACGTTTTTAATAAATAAAATATTCTTTCTATTAATAAATTCCGAAAACTATCCCTCGTCATAACTACTACAAAATAATCATTTAAAAAAATAGTTAATATATATATACATATATTTTTATTTTATTTAAATTTTTTCATAAATTCTTTTTTTTCTGTAATAGTTCGCAAATTCTAACATAACCCTAACTCGTCATTCATGTCCATATACATTAAATATATTTTAACGAAAATTAACAATTAAACTCTACACGTACATAACTAATTAGTCATCTTCATGCCACGCAAATATTCAGTTGTACACATCAACCGCAAAAATGATAATAATCATAATAATAATTAACCACAGTAATAATTTAACTACATATAATAATCATACTAACAACAATATTAACCACAAAATAATTTAGCTACCTTAATACAACTTAATTGAATAATTATCCATTAATTAAGAAAACAAAGGTAAACACGAGATCTTGCCTGCGACGAAGATCGGATCCGACATGAGAAGCGGGGCTTCGGCCGGCTTCCGGGGTGACGACGATTGTGTTGGCAGTTGGGCTCTGCGCTATAGAGGAGGAGGCGCGCTCTGCGCCTGCAGTTCGGGAGGTTGCCGTGCGGTCGTCGGCGGGGCTGTTGGAGACGCGCATACATGCCTGTTGTCGTCAGGCAGGTACGGTGACAGCCGGCGCAAGAGGCGATCAATTCGCGGGAGTGCGAGCCGAATGCTATGGCTGAGAGCGGGCCAAGGTCTTGAGGCGGCTGTGCAGGGAAGTAGCTAGAGTTCTAATGGGGGAGGTGTTGCGGTGTTGGTGCGGCGGAGTATGTGGTTGCGGGTTGGGGGTGCGGTCGACTGAGCGTGGGAGGGTCGGACGCAGCGTCGTCAGGTTGTGGCTCGGGTGGCGGAGTCGGCTATGGCTGAGCGGTTGCCGACTGGCGACACCGTCGGGGTCAGCGGATGGATGCTGATGCTCGCGTGGCGCGTTTGTTAACCTCGGTGCTGGCCGGTGTTATTTTGAGTCGGGAAGCAGAGAGAGAGAGAGAGATGATGCGAGAGGAGAGAGACGACAGATGAGTAGGCAGCAGAAGAGAGAGAGACGAGAGAGAGAGAGGAGAGAGAGAGGTGACGGCTTGGGTTGTTACGGGTATATGTATATATATATACTATAAGTTAGGGTTAGGGTTAGGGATAAAATAATCAAAATAAAATAATTACCGTATTTTAAAAATTAAACTAATTACAGAATAATTTTCTACAAATAAAAACGTACATGTTGTGCTTTTACAATAGTTGATACGAAATAGTCAAAATATATGTATATTGTATAATTAAACGAGAATAATTAATAAATAAAATATATTTACTTATATTTAAAATAAAATATTTATGGAATAATTATGTACACAGTAAAACATACTAGTTATACTAATACGACAGTTGATACTCAATTATTAAAATAATATAATATTTTATACAAATAATACGTAATTAATTATTCAACATAATGCATAAAATAATATGTAATAGTAATAATAATACAACATATTATTTAAAATAATATGTAATAGTACCGATAACACAACAGATTAATTTTAGAAATTTTTACCGCTCAAAATAAATTTATAGATATTAAAATCATTTATATAAATATAAAATTTGGATTTTAAATCATAAAAAATTACAGAAAATTAACAAAAATACAAATACTCATCTAAAATTAATAATTAAATATTTAAAAATACTAGAAAATTATTTTAACTAGTATTAAAATTTTACGGTCATTACTAAAGGTCAAGCAATAGCTAACTTTCTTGCCGATCATCCTGCTCTAGAGACTTCAAAATTTGATGAAGACGTCCTAGATGAAGTATTTGATTTTAACATTACCTCAGACAACCAAGTATTGCAAATTGACTTTGATAGTGCATCATGTCATAGTCATGAAGGAATGATCATTGCAGGAGTGGGGGTAGTGCTTTATTGATCCTCACGGTCATGTACTTCCTCAAGCTTACTTGTCAACTAAACTATGCTCTAACAATGTGTCTGACTTAAATGCCCTTATAATTAGCTTACAACTCACCCAAGACATGGTTGCAAAATAACTTGAAGTGTATGGCGATTCTAAGTTAATTATCAATTAGATAAAAGGGGAATACAAGGTTTGACACACAAATCTCTTACCCTATCGTTAAGTAACTATGAAGCTTGCTCATTCTTTTGAAGGCTTCTGTATTTACTATAAAGCCCACCTTGAGAATACCTACACCCTTGCCTTGGCATCACTTGCAGCCATGTTACCCTTGACCTCCAATTCTACTAAGCAGATAACACTAGCTAGTCACAAATTACGTTGTCCTAAACATATATTAGAAGCCAATGTGTTGGGTGCTATACTTGGAGGTCTCGAGCCTAATAATTAGCATATCTGATCATTGGTTATGTCTTGCAAGGCATATTACCAGATGATCAGAGGGAAACAATCTCTATCTAAAGGAGAGCTTCCTATTTTTTTCCATGATTCTGCTGCACAGACCTTGTATCACAGATTATTTGATAGCATATTACGTAGATGTTTGTCCTTGAATAAACTCCAAAGGATGCTAATTATTGTACATGTTGAGCTCTAATACCTAGTTCAAACCTCCAAGACCGACTTCATCATCTAGGTTACTATTAGCCAACGATGATTACAGACGTTGTGGCCTACAACAAGTGACGCGCGTATACCAATTTCACATAGATTTCTTACGTCAACCCATAGAAGAATTACATCTGATAGGTACCTCGTGTCCATTTGAGATGTCATGAATGGATGTCATTTGGCTAATTAGCCCACCATCTACTAAAGGCCATCGATTCATTTTGGTCATCACCGATTATTTCTCCTAGTGGGCTAAAGCTACTCCACTCAAGGAAGTCAAGATTTCTAATGTTGTAACACCCGTGGTCATCTATCGATTCAGCATCCTTTGAAAGATAGTCTATGACAATGGCCCGCAATTTATCAGTCGACAATTCTTCAAGTTCACAAGCTTCAAATCCAAGATGTGACTTCCATGCCTTTCAACATGGTGGCCAATGGTCTGGTTCAAGCTTTTAACAAGAACATTATCAAACTATTAAAGAATTTCATCTCTTCCAAGAAGCGTAACCCAAATGAGAAACTTAGAGAATGCCTCTAGGCTTATCGAACAATGGTCTGTACTCTCACATGTGTCGTACCCTTTTCTTTGGTACATGGATGTGAAGCCGAGAAACCATTGGAGATCTAAATTCCATCATTGAGAGCTGCTATCGAATAGAAGATGAAAAGAGAAGAGCATCATCAAAGACATCTCCAAGAGTTAGCGGTGTTGGATGAGTTAAGACTTAAAGCGTAATAATAGATCGAGATGTATCAATCTCGAATTTCAACAGCCTTCAACTAGAGAGTCAAAGAACGATTCTTTAAGAAAGGAGACTTGGTCTTAGCCATTCATCGACCCATGGTCATGACACATAAGACCAAAGGTAAAGTCCAAACCAAATGGGAAAGCCCACTTATAGTGGAGACAATTTACTCAAATAGAGCCTATCGCTTGATTGATCCAAGTGGCAACAAGCTTATAGCACTAATCAATAACCAATTTTTAAAAAAATACTACCACTTTATTAAGTCTTTTCCATCTTCCTATGGAGATTTCGTTCATGTTTAAATTTTCACCTCTGACCATGAGTTTGACATCTCTGCCCAAATTATTAACAATTCAATTCTAACAAAACCCCCAAGTGAGTTATTAAGCCAGCACTACACCTCTGTAACCCCAAGAATGTCTTTCCGCCATCATGTTAACATTACACCTCTTAATGATTTGCATTTCTTGAAGAACTAACTGGTAAACATTACACCATTACTAATTCCTTATCTAAAATTAATCAGCTGACACCATACTTCCACCGATTTTTATGACTGTTAAGTTAATCCTACACTTCTAAATGGTAGTTGTCCTTAGACTCCCTAGAACCTGTAATATTATACCTCTGTTGGTTATTTTATTTGGCACATCAAGCGGATAAAATCTACATACTTTGTTGATTAGTGGATTTTTAGTCAGCTGAGAAGGCTAAGCTTGAGCAGATCATCGAGAATTAGTGAAAGGCTTGGGGTGAGTTGAATTGCGATAGAGACGTTTAGATCTTCAAGTGTCATGCTCTACGTAAGACCATTAGACGGCTGAGATGGATGCTGAAGAAGGACTTATGGAGTTCCACAAGGTAAGACTTCGATAGTATTTGGGTTTCATGAATGTGAGCCCAAAATGCAAATAGACGTCATTTGGATGTCTTATGCCCTGTGTTGCATTTTATATGCAAGAAGTGCTTCTTCCTCTTGATATGTTCTTTTGGATCAACTAGACACTTCTTGTTTAACAGCTCTTTCTCATCTCCTAGCATAAAGACTAGGAAGACGTAAGTAGGAGCAATTTTTTATGCATGGGGGAAAACTTAGCTCCCCAACTTCTTTGAGATCGGAGCAACATGGGCTTAGTGGCTCTTCTGTTCTATTTCTTTCTCATTTCTATAGTTTGGAGTATAGGGTAGGCTCTTGATTTTGATTTCTCCTTGCCTCAATGACTGTTGTTGAGGTTGGAGAAGTAAACAACAACATGTAACTCTCATCCCTGAAACTGGAGAGTCTAAATATTTCCTTTATTTAGTACAACAGGTCTAATGGGCAAGTCTAATGGGCATAGTAGCTAAGTGATTTTGTTATGCGAGGCTCAGTAAGTCTAATGGACGTGGCATGTAATGAGGATTTAAAATTCAAATCCTCAATTTCCATGCTAGAAAGTGCATTCAGAGCGAGTTTGTCAGCTAAGTTCAAGGCAATCATCATTGGAAAAGCTCAAGACGAGATACACTGTGAAATGCAGGGTGAAAATCTTTGATGAAGCTTGGGGTCTGCCTGTAAATAGAATTGCTTGCCTCCTTTCTTCTTACTAGTTTTCAAAACCCTATCTTCCTCAAAACTTGTTGTTGTAAGCTTATTAGGCTTCTGAGTGGACTTCATTTGGGCAGGGGTCATGATTTAGTTTTAGTGACCTTCACCTAAGTGAGGTTCATCAGTCTCATTTGAGCAAACCCCTCTGGAGTGAGTTCGCTAGTCTAATTAGAGCTATCTTCATCTGAGTGAGGTTTGCCAGTATGATCCTCTTAGTTTCTTGAGTGGATTTCATTACAAAGCTAAAGTTCACTACCATTAGCATGAACTTCCCTCATCTTGCCAGTGCTTAGTTTAAGTGGTTGAGTTGTAATGATACGAGTTGCCGTACGAGCACCTTTGATTACGAAATTATCAAAGGTGTATTTTATGAAGAAAACAACAAAAACACATGAACAATTTAATTTGGCGAAGTAAAAAATACCTTCTCTGGATTCTGAAGAATAAAAGATTATAAAATCTCTTTCTCACAATTTGTCTAGAATAAATAACAACTTCTCTATCCTCACCGAACTCTCCTCTAATGTTTAGAAATCCTAAACAACCTCTATTTGTATGTTGTTTGGCAAAGTGGTAAATATCCATAACAAACCCAACTAGGATTCGCCCAAAATAGGAATCCAGATCGGTCGAGGAAACCGCTATCGGTCGACTGAAGTATCTCTATCGGTCGACCAATTAGAGTGCATCGATCGACCATCCAGAAAAAACTTTTCTGACCCAGTAGCATATCAGTCTATCGGTTGACTGATGATGGCTAATCGGTCGACAGATAGGCTTCATCAGTCGATCGATGCTATCCCATCAGGTGATTGGCCAGTGCTGTTTCGCCAGCTTCCTGTTTTTCGTCGTTTTCCTGATTTTCACTGTTTTCACTGACTCTACACATGCTTCTATTCTCAAGAAACCATGAGAATCATCTATCCTCAAGCTTCTATTCTCATGCAACCATAAGAATCATCTATCCTCAATCTCCCATGAGGATTGCTATGTTCCCAAAGCTGAGAAGATACACCCGTATCATGGCTGCCCCCTTTAGGAACTTGAAGTCCTGTTCAAATTAAAACTTTAGGTGAGGAAACTCTTGAGCTCCTCCTTCTTTGTTGAACCACTTGGTCTTGCTAGGAACCTGACCTTGACGTCAAACTAGAAATGACTCCTTCGTGCCCTGTCTAGTCATCGTCACCTTCCACACCAAAATGTAATCCTCTTTCAGCGGCCCTTCTCTATCATACCGCAAGTCTTCAACATGTGGTAAGATCACTTTGTTGTCACCCTCATTGTCTAGCAATGGAGGCTCAAACAAGTTTAAGTACTCGACATTAATCACTAAATACATGCCTAAGTAAGGTGGTAAATCCAGCTTGAAGGTGTTGTCACCGATCTGATCGAGAATTCAAAATAGACTATATCGTATAGGCTTCAACTTTTTTCCTTCTCCCTTTAGTCGCTCCTTACCTAACTTCAGCCACCCCATGTCATGTCAACTTTTTGCCTTCTCTCTTTAGTCGCTCCTTACCTAACTTTAGCCACACTATGTCATCTTTAATTGTGCTTCAACGACGGCGTGAAAATGTGCAATCTTCTCTAGAAATTGTTGAGCCTTATGTCTTTCACTTCCTTCTTTGCCGTCGGTTGTAGCTTCACTAGAGAATACTAGATCAAATGGACTTAGAGGTAGGAACCCGTAACAAGTCTCAAAAGGTGCCTTATCGAAAACCTATGAAGAGCCCTGTTGAAAGCAAATTGAAGATATGGTAATCTCTCATCCCAAGTCTTAGGATGCTTGGAATTATACACCCGTAACATGTGAACCATAGTCTGGTTGACTACATGAGTCTACTCGTTTATTTGTGGATGAAAGGCCGTGCATTAATTCAATCTGGTGTCTATCAAACTATTAGATATAGGTGCCCTACAGGCAATAATTGTATATTGTAACAGGACCTATATGAATATAACATCCTTGTTCAAAATGATAGTATGCTATTTTAGTTAGTATTTATCTGGTATTTTTTTAAATATAGATAAAGTCCTTAGAATGTTACTAGGCTATCAGAATTTGGATAGTGATCATAGTGAAAAAGAGACCTGATTAGTCCCTAACGTATATTCTAAAATGTTTCTAGTCGATGAAGTGTTGAGAAATGTTATCATCACTTTGGTAAATACTAGTGTATACTCTATTTGTTCTTTAGAAGGACGATGATCCATCTCTTAGATCATTGATACTGAGACATCAAGATATAGTATATAGGTGACTCATTAGTGAATGAGTTGACTGAACGACTCACCGAGAATGTCTAGTTGGTAATTATACTTAACTGTCTAATAGAAGTTCTTAAGTGATATAGTTCAAAGTAGTCTATTGACCTGAGGCATTAGTGCAATATCTTACATGTCAATATAGGTGTACTTAGAGTTTTACCTAACCACAGTTCTTATTGAGTTGTGCATAACGATTATTGTTGGGTGCATCCCGAGACATTAGTAGATATTAAGATGCCAAGATGAGATTCGTCTCTCCCAGTATAGGAGGCTGATGTCATAATATTGTTTTATATAACTACAGTTGGAAATCCTTGGCTGAGGTAAATAAGATAAACTGAGTGTCAGTTTGATCTTATAGGTTATGAGTTTAATATCAACAAACACTAATCAAGCCATTAGGGATTGACAGTTTTTCATACCCTAGACTCGATAGTTTGACATGCTTTGACAAAGAGATCAGACTATATGGTATTATTATTGAATGGTCCTGATAAAATTGTGTAAGCATCTTGTAGACATTTATCACAACTTATACCCAGGTAATCTTTATGTGTAGCTAGCACCTATATTGTACTTGTGGATATGATCTACTACCGAGTTTTAAGTTGGGCCCGAGAGTCATACCAAGCGCGTACTTGAATCCTATGAAATATAAATTTATAGAGTAATGCGTATGATTGATACGCATATGTAGGCGTATAAAATTGCTTATAGATCCCTTAGCACAGCTCAGCACAAACCGATGAACCAACGAGGCGACGAAGTTAACGAATCGCACGCAAGCAACGGAATACATCCATTCGCGTGTGGAATCAAGCCAAGGGTTCGAAGAGTCAATGAGTCATCCAACCAAGGGCAGACTCGGACGAATCACGATCGAATCAAGATCAGTTTCGGACTCGAACTCAGAAGTGAATTTACTGCCAAATTAGGAATCGGATTTACTGCCAAATCAGGTCAACGATTCAAGTACGGATAAATCAAACCACAGAACCGGATCACGGACTTAATCGAAAATGGAAAAACCACGCCTAAGGGGGCTCGGCCAAGACCGAGCCACCTATGGGTGGCTCGGCCAAGGCCGAGCCACCCATGGGTGGCTCGGTGGCCGAGCCACCCATGGGTGGTGTAGGCGTCTAAAAATGCCTATAGGTGTCCGTACACAGCTTGAGACAGAGAGAAACTCCGGATCTAAGCTTGGTCTTAGATCCCGAGACTTGGACGATTGTTTCCTTGGTGAAACAATCCTCCCCGGCTATTATTTCCTTGGTGAAATAATACCCGTCGTACTGCGTAGATCCGATCGGATCTAGATCTCGCGGTGGTCCACGGCAAACAACCCCGGCGCAGGCAAAGAACCCACAAAGCGAGCGACCGCAAAACAGGAGCTCGCGATTCGTTCGACACAAAAGGAGAAAAGTTGTAATCTTTGTTTATTTTTTCTTTTGATTTTGTTGTAACCGGATCTTATAAAAAGACCGGATTTTTGTAATCGAAAAACAGTTACAAGAGTGCAATGGAATCAATGAAGAAAGACACGATTTTTCCCGCGAACAATCTGGCGACCACGGTAGGAGCCGACGATCTCGCTGCCGATATCGATGCGTCGCAGCCGCGGATCTCGATCCTGGTCGAAGAGGAGGTCGAATATGAATTCGATCAACAGAAGTTCGAGGAGTATCTGTCATCCTTGTCCGGATCGACCTCCCCTCGCAAGTCCAAGAAGTTCTCCTCCAGGAGAAAGGTACGTTGGTACGAAGAAGTTGAAGCTACCAACGACGATTTCACCCCGATTGACTCAGATGAGGCTCCACCAATCTCCAACCAGATCAAGCTGGTCCCAGCCAATTCCTCCGTCACCAAAGGAGCGGTGACTCTCTCAAAGAGAGCCCGCCAAAGGCGACGCTAATGTTTGGCCAAAGAATTCGCCAAAGCGATGGAGTCAACTGACGGAATCCGCTACAACGCGGATCTGAAGAACAAGAGAGGCAAATAGCCTCAACGACCGATGAATGGCGACTCCTCGAAGCCGCCAACGAACGAATGGGTCCGTGTCAAACGGAACTGTTCGACACTTGAGGAGCACATTCACAAGCTCCGCGCAATATCAGCGCATGCACGGGCTCAAGTCCAAGAAGCCCGTAGAAGACTACAGAAGGAGGTGGCCAAGAAGCCGCCGCCAACCCGCCAAGTATGGAATCCGAAGTCTGAAGTGACGATTCAGGCTAAGGCAAAATCGTTGTAGCCTTCGAAGCAAGGTCAACCTCCGACGAATCAACCAAAGTCGCCGGTAATCCCAATAGCTTCTCCGGGAGATCATGCAGAATCATCCCGAAGGAAAAAGTCAGTCTTGGAGCGCCTCGGTCCGATTCCCGACGAGAGAGGCAAAGCTCCTGTTCAAGATCATTTGGGCCCGCTGAAGAAGCCCCGAACGACTCAACACGCTGGGGGTCGCCGTCACCTCCAACGTGACAAGGAGCTCAAGGCAACTGCACGTACTAATTTGCGCATCGAAGTCCAAGAGCCCGCTGAGAATTCACGCCCAAAAAGGCATGTCTCGAGGCGCGTGACTCTTGAGAGCCCTAAGAAGGCAGTTCACCCTCAGAAGGAAACGTTGTCATCTGATGACGATAATGTTATACCTGAGATATCGTGCCGACACACGATAGGTTACTCCGACCTTCAAACCGACGAGTTGTACTATCGTGATGGGAGCACGAGGAAAACCAGGAAGAGGAGTCCCCGACGACTAGAAACTCAATGTCCCTGTTCCAAACTCATTCGGGCGGTGTTGTCTGAGTGCAACTGCATCATGACGGTCCCCGAAAGAGTTTCGGTTTTCGAAAGGCTCAATGCCGAAACGCCAAGACCAAGGTCTAGGCGCTTCCGACAAAGAAGAAGGGTAATTGAAGATAGAGAATTTCCGAGGGTCACTACCAATATGACCAGTAAAAGAGTATCGACAAGGGATAATCCCGAGTCAATTCCGGAAGTACCCTGATATCTAACTCATCTGTAGTCTGGAGCCATTACACGAGGAACTTATGGTAGGTTTCGGAGAAGATTACCGTCAGAAGATGAAGAATCAGATTCCTACTCTGCTGTCGCATCAGATAATACAGTATCTAGTGATGGACAACCCCGCGAGTCGCTGATGATAAGCGCGGAACAAGTGGCCAAGATGCTCGAAGAAGCCATGGCTAAACAGCAAGAGAGCTTCAAGCTCGAAATGGAAATGGCGATGCAGAGTATGAGAGAAATGCACGACCAGCAAATCCAAGCATTGACGAACCAGCAAGGCGAGCCAAGTCGTCGCAACCAAGTTCATCAGGAAGATGAGGACACGAATGCGAATGAGACTCATAATGCCAATAATCCTCCCGTCAATGCAGTGAGTGGTAACGAGAATGCTGATGAAGACTCAGGTGAAAACCTGAAGATTAAAAATCTCGAGAGCAAAATCAATACGTGTATTTCCGCTCAAGAGATGAAAAAGACGGGTATTCCTTGTCCATACCCACGAGAATAGGAATCAATCTCCTATCCGGCAAAGTTCAACTTAATCAACTTCACGCCGTTTGATGGGAAGGGTTCACCCACTCAGCATGTGATTTATTTCAAATCGCACCTGGGTGTTATCTCTGGTAATGAGCCTCTGATGGTACGGTCCTTCGTTGGCACTCTTCGTGGAGCCGCCTTCGATTGGTATCGTCGCCTCAAGCCAGGAAGCGTGAACAGCTGGGACGACATGGAGACTAAGTTCCTCGCTAACTTCTTCGACGACGACACCGAGATTTCAATTGGCACACTATTTGATGAGAAGCAGAAAAATGGTGAAACAGTTGAAAACTTCGTAAAGAGATTACGAAACAAAGCAATGAATTGCAGGGATCCGATCACTGAGGAGTTCATTCTCCAGACTTGCCACAACAACCTTGCACTGGACGTGCTTGAAGTGTTGGGAACAACACCGTCTGACACTTGGAAAGACTTGAAGGTGCGCGGTGAACAAGCCGAACGCTTCCTCCGAAGGAAGAAGGCCGAGAGGAACCGACCGACGGCTAATCCTCCGAACTCAAATGTTGCCTCTCGTGGTAAAGGCAAAGCACCTACAGCTACTGGTGGTGCTAACCAGACGTCGCAAAAGCAACTCTGAAAACAGCAAAAGACTTCGGGTCCGAGACTCCAAAGAGAGTATTCCTTCAAGGACGAAGACGTTCCAGCCATCTTCGAATCCCTCCTTAGAAGCAACAAGATCAAGCTACCACCTATCACAAATCAGGAGGAAGCTGACAACACTACGGACCCAAAGTACTGTGCATACCACAGGAGGGTCGTTCATCCCACCAAGGATTGCTTGCTCTCAAGAATAGCATTCAGACCTTGGTTGAAGCCGGCGTTATATCGCTCAATTAAGTCGATACAAGACTCCAAAGAGTATACGAGTATAAACTGTTTCTCAATCCTCCAACAGGTGCAAGAGGTTAAACTGCTCCCTGCATACTCCAATAGGTATATGAGTCTAAACTGTTTCCCACTTTTGATGGGGAAGTTCCTGGAGAATATTAAGCTAATATTCTCAAGGATAACCCGGTTAGGTAACTGATAATAATGTCCGAACCAGTTCCGCAGAGGAAACTGGGGGTGGACGATTTATGTAACGGGAAGTTCCCAAAACCACAGCAATGTAATGAATAAGAACTCCCATTCTCACCATGTCTATGCACTCAACACTCTCTCTGTTAGAGTCTGGACGTAAAGTTCCCAATTGGTCAAACCTTCATACAGTTAGGACCAAAACCAAAATCTCCTCTCGATTCCTTCAATGAACGAGAGGCACACACTCTCACCGATCAGACTAATTGACGGTGGGACCACCAAATTCGATCAAGTTTAATCCAATCAAACTTACGCTATGTTCGTGCACTCAACACTTTCATAGTTAGAGTCCGGATATAATAAATCTTGATCTGTCACCTGGTCAAACCTTTCTACAGTTAGGACCATAACCAAAATCCCCCTCTCGATTCCTCCAATGAACGAGAGGTCCACAGATCGAGCGATCAAACCTTCCTACAGTTAGGATCGTCTCAAACCTCCCAATTGGTCAAACCTTCTTACAGTTAGGACCACAGTTAAAATCCCCCTCTCGATTCCTCCAATGAACGAGAGGTCCACAGATCAAGCGATCAAACCTTCCTACAGTTAGGATCGTCTCAAACCTCCTAATTGGTTAAACCTTCTTACAGTTAGGACCACAGTCAAAATCCCCTCTCGATTCCTCCAATGAACGAGAGGTCCACTTTCAAATCAAGTGATCAAACCTTCCTACAGTTAGGGTCACCTCAATCTCCCATTTGGCCAAACCTTCCTACAGTTAGGGTCAAAACCATAATTCACTCTCGATAAATGAGAAATTCACCTTTAGTTCGGTAATCAAACCTTCTGACAGTTAGGATCATCCGAAGTTTTAGATTCTCGGAGTTCTATCTAAATTTTCCAGATTCTCGGAGTGGAGATCCCACCTCGAGTCTCCTTCCAACTGGAAATAGAATATAAAATTCTTCCTTTCCAGAATCAAGGAATAGAATATAAAATTCTTCCTTCCTTGTTTTCGGGTTTGCCTTCACCCTAAAAGAAGACCGGGAAATAGAATATAAAATTCTTCCTTTCCCGCACCGATCTTTTCCAAAATTTATCAATCTAGGATTCATTCTAGGAATTTTATCCCGAATCCTAAGCAGGGATAAGTCTGAGCCTAACACGCGCTGCTGGTTTAGTCTTTTTCCGTAGAAAAAGACACCAGAGTTTGATTCTGGGGTATTCTATCCTGAAACCTAAGCAGGGATAAGTCTGCGCTTAACCCGCGCTGCCGGTTAGTTCTTAACCGTTAAAAAGAACACCTGTCCACATATTCAACGTTGTGGCAGGTTGTTATTAATAACACTAGAATCCATGCCTTGCACGTATGGGGAATTTCATCCTGAATCCTAAGAAAGGATATGCCGACGCCTAACACGCGTCGCCGGTTTAGTCTTTCTCCGTGAAAAAAGACACCAGAGTTCGATTCTGGGGTATTCTATCCCGAAACCTAAGTACGGATAAGTCAGCGCCTAACACGTGTTGCTGGGTAGCCTGTTCCCGTAACAATGGCGAAGTCTACGTATTCGAAGTCGTAGCATCAACTCTAAGGGAGTTCATTCCTTTAGCACAACGTCACATGCGGAACGGACTTAAAACAATCCGCATGTAAGCCCGATTCAAACGGTAATCGGTAAAAGCATGTCAAATCCGTTGAGGGCTGAGGATTTGCCAAAAATCCTAAGTCAACGTCTGATACACATTGCTGTTTAGTCTTTTCACAAGAGAAAGACGAAGTCTACGTATTCAATATCGTAGCACTAAAAGAGTTAACTCTTTTAGCATAACGTCACATGCGGAACGGACTTAAAACAATCCGCATGCTAGCCCGACTCAAACGGTAGTCGGTAAAGGCGCATCAAACCCGTTGATGGCTGGGGATTTGCCAAAAATCCTATAAATACGAGAGTCACTGACGCATCAGCTTCATTAGTTGGTCTCGTGATCTACGTATTCAATATCGTAGCACTAAGAGCGTTAACTCTCTTAGCACAACGTCACATGCGGAACGGATTTAGATAATCCGCATGCTAGCCCGACTCAAACGGTAGTCGGTAAAGGCTCATCAAACCCGTTAATTGCTGGGGGTTTGCCAAAAGTCCTATAAATACGAGAGTCACTGACGCATGAGCTTCATTAGTTGGTCTCGTGACTTGAGCACCCAACGACATTCGAAACCCTAAGGTCAACGCCGGACAACGCGTAACCCTAGGTCAACGCCAGTCAACGCGTTGCGATCAAAAAGTCAACGTACGATGTTTAAAACCCTAAGGTCAACGCTGGACAACGCGTAACCCTAGGTCAATGCCGATCAATGCGTTGCAACGAAAGAATCAATACTCCGAAAAGTATACGAGTATAAACTGCTTCTTAATACTCCGAAAAGTATACGAGTATAAACTGCTTCTTAATACTCTAATAAGGTATATGAGTATAAACTGTTCTTAATACTCCAATAAGGTATATGAGTATAAACTATTCCCTATTTTTGGTTTGAGAAGTTCCTGGAGAATATTGTTTATAAATATTCTTAAGGATAACTCAACCACACTACGCCGGACAACGCGTTGTGCATAAAGACTCGACGCCACAATCAATGGTCAGCTCAAAGGAATCGACTTCAAGTTCAGAAAATTCCGACAAACGGTCAGACAATAAATGCAGCACCGGAACTCTTACAGACTTTCGACAAAGCACCGAAAAGCCTGGAGAATTGAAGGAGTCAAGAACAGAAGCCATTCCGAGGTCCCGTTATACCGACTGAAGGTAGGGACAATCATATCCAAAGTATCCCAGACTCTTCTATAAAAGAACGAGACTGAAATACTTTGGAGGGGGTATCTGTAGGCATATAAAATTGCTTATAGGTCCCCTAGCATAGCTCGGCACAAACCGACGAACCAACGAGGCGACGAGATCGACGAATCGCGAGCCACCTATAGGTGGCTCGGCCCAGAGTCGGCTACCTATAGGTGGCCGGCCCAGATCTGTGCGCGGGCACAGTTCAGAGAGCCTATAAATAGGCCCCCTTGGTTCATTTGTAAAGGGTTGGATTTTTTGGAGGCGAAGCCCTGCTGGATTGAAGACTCAGATCTAAAAAAATCCAAACTTTGGGACTTCGAGGACTTGTTCATCCAGATCTGGTGCTCGGCGATCGTCAACGCCAAATAAGGCAAGAGTTCGAGAGGACCGGATCTCAGATCTACGCAGGCGTACTCCGGATCAAAGCTTGGTCTTTGATCCCGAGAATTAAAGGCTACTATTTCCTTAGCAAAATAGTACCCTCGGCTATTATTTCCTTGGCGAAATAATACCCGTCATACTGCGTAGATCCGACCGGATCTAGATCTCGCGGTGGTCCACGGATAAACCCCGGCGCAGGCAAAGAACCCACAAAGCGAGCGACCGCAAAACAGGAGCTCGCGATTTGTTCGACAAAAGAGAAAAGTTGTAATTTTTATTTCCTTTTTTGATCTCGTTGTAACCGGATCTTATAAAAAGACTGGATTTTTGTAATCGAAAAACAGTTACAAGAGTGCAATGGAATCAATGAAGAAAGACACGATTTTTCCCGCGAACATCATATATGATTTTTTACCGGATACACATAAACAATTATATGTATCGATAAAATCAGAATGCTATGTGATTAATAAATGATTTCTAGATTTTTTTTCCATAAAGTTAACTTTTAGTAACTGGTTCAATTTTTGGTCAATAGAAGACTTTTGGTCAACTGGTTGACTTTTCTGTCATATGATGACTTATTAGTTAAACATTGAAAAATACTAAATACTGTATTTATGAAATACCGTATTAGTGTTAATTATGTGATATTTTTATTTATGAAATACAGATTTAATTATACCATGATTAATGAGTCATGAGATGAGTCGTTAAGTGGTATGGTTTGGGAATATGGTTTTAAGCACATGGTTTTGTTTTCTCATGACTCATGAGATGACTCATGGGATGACTCACGTAATGAATCATTGCTTTTGATGACTCATGGCATGACTCATGAGATGAGTCATGACAAATCTCACTCTATAAAAATGAGCTCTCTCTCTTATGGAAAGGTTAATGAATTAATGAAAAATTGACTTTCCATAAGAGAATTAGAGAACTCTATTTCTTCTAAAACTCTAGCAATCTTGAGTGAGAGGAAGTAGTGGATATCTTGCCTTGTGCCTCAAAGAGCCTCCAATTTTTTGTTCTCTTGATGCTTTGGAGATCCGCTATGGGAAGGTTTACTACAACAAGGAGAACAAGTTAGGGGTTGATCGATCTACCATCGAATCACGCTTCAAAAATATGATTTCAAAACTCTTGGATGCTTTCTTTGTTATAGAGATCATGTTAGATTTAATTAGAATGGTCCTAGTGTGGCTTTCATGCTCTCTACATGCTTAGTATTTTTTGTACATACTGTATTCCGCTACGTATTTTGCATGTAATTAGCACAAATTTCCTTCATGGTATCAGAGCTAGTGTAGTTGTATGTTAGAAGCATGATAGTCCTATTTAAGTTAGGATAATCCCTATGTTATCTAGTTTTCCAATTTGTTGCATCACTAGATAGAAGCATATTTCTTAATGTTAATTAATTTATATGCTTTATCATCTTACATAGAAATGTAATATTTTTTATGACCTCTTCCCTCACCGAGCTTGGGCTACGCCTACGGGTTTAGGCCATTACTCACCGAACATGTGCTACGCTTACGGGCATATGCCCTTGTACGGGTGTGTGAGGGTATGGTTGAGTTATTTTATTTATAGGTTTTATTTTGTATTCAATGCAATATTATTACCTATTCTACGAGATGGTTTTTCCATTATAAATGGGGCTTACACTTCCAATGTTTATGTGATTGTATTAATACAGAGTTTTCAAAGGAGCTAGCACTACAAGAAGTTGTAAATGACTTGTCAAAATATAATTAGTATAGTTGCATTTTATTCCTTTTGTTGTCCACTACCATTCCATATTGCTTTTACATATATTTATTGTGCCCCAATTGTAGATGTCAATACAATTGGGTGCTATATTCTACAAACTTTATATCTCTATCTCACTAGAGAATATTTTTTAATATAAAAACTCATTTTTTAAACTTTATAAGATATGAAAATAAGAGTTTATTGACCATAGAGTGGTGAGAACGATATTAACATTGCGTTAGTGTGAAAAATAAATAAACTAGAAGCAGCTAAAAGAGATATATTTAGAACAAAATTTTAACTAGTGTCTAGGAAAGTGATTATGAGATATTGCTCATGGGGTGATGCCCAACTTGAGATTAGGGGTGATTCCCAATTTTTCGCGCTATAGTCTAAAAGAGCGGTGGTTACTTAATTAAGGTCCGATGAATATTCCCGATGAATATTCCCGATGAATAGCTCGGAACCCTCCCACCAATCTTGCGCTTACCTGGCTAGTTTAATTGTTACAAGTATAAATATATATAAATCTTTTTAACTATACCAAGTTTGATTACGGTAAAAGATTTATGAAATCGTCCGTAGTCCTCCATCATTTCAGTTGAATACTATTAGCTTATAAATACTATGTTTGTTGGCCTTCATCAAGGCATAACTATTCTATGGCCAAATAGTATTCATCTGTATATAAGATATAAGGATAGCTTAAATTGGTTATGCGATTTTGTTGGCTTTCGTTAAGAGTTTGCATAAGTTAAATTTTAGCCAGTCAAGAAATGATGGGTCCAAACTTGACTAGCATTTTATAATTTGTTGGCTAGCGTCAAGGTCATAAAAGACTAGGTGTAAAATCATATCAAGAATTACAAGAGTGTAAAAGATAAAAGTTTTCTACCAATTATTGAGTATATTGATTTGTAGGTTTTTGTTAAGGTTGATACATTCAATGATAATTGGATCTTGATCCCACTTGAAAACAAGGGGTTAGTTTCTGATCACCTCTTATAAGGTTTTGAGGGACTCGAAAAATAGTGGGAGGCATAACTTAGATAAAAATAAACCAAATCTATTTTATATATTGAACATCCGCTAAAATAATTTTTCTCTCTGTTTTAGGCCATTATGTTTGTCTTAAAACTCATATTAGAACAGAACAAGTTAACCGGTCCTAATTACAAAGACTGGTTGAGGAATGTTAAAATTGCCCTAACTTATGACAAAGTAGCATATGTCCTCAAAACGTCGGAACCCGTTTCCTACTATAGTGGACAATGAAATCCGCATAAAGTGGGATAGAGATTATTCACTTGCTCAATGCATCACAATTGCCTCTAAGGATTTGGTCCATCAAAGGCAACATGAGAATATGGATGTCAGATCCATATTTCGTAACCCAGAAGAACTGTATGGCGAGCAACCGTGACAAATGAAGTACGTGACGTCTAGGAATTTGTTCCAGATGAAAAAGACTGTGGGATCTTCTATTGGGGACCACATCCTCAAAATGATCGCCTTTGTCAATGACTTTGGAACGTAGGCCTAAATGCAGATAGATATATAGATATCGTTCTGCAGTCCTTGACACCAGCCTACTCCTGATTCATATCATAGTTCTTGATGATGGATCTGGAGCCCACTCTTCCTGCCCTACTTAATTTCTTAAGACGAGGAAAGTTCTATAAAAAGGGACAAACACCATCCTTGGTTATAGAGCAATCTTCTTCTACTTCTAGCAAACTGATTGCCAAGAAAAAGGGAATGAAGAAAACTACTTAACCTAAGAAAGGTTCTAAGAAGGCTATCTAGAAGGACAAAGGAAAGGCCAAAATGATGATAGCAGAATACTTTCATTGTCACAAGTCAGGACATTGGAAAAGGAACTGCCCAAAATTCTTAGCCTCACTCATCCAGAAGAAGCAAGTTGTTGCTTCATCTTCAGGCGTGTTTGTTACTCAGAATTGTTTTCTATAAATCCTACATCTTGGGTAGTAGATACCGAGTCAGGATTTCACATTTGTAATTTGTTACAGGTGCTGAGAAATTATAGAAAACTTAGAGCTGGAGAGATGACCCTGCAAGTTGGTAATGATGCAATAGTTGCAGCACTTCTAGTAGGAGATTTTCATCTAGCTTTGCCAAATGGAAACGTTTTGATTTTGAATAGCTGCTATTTTGTACCAACTATGAAGTGTAATATAATATCCATATCTTTATTAGATAAAGATGAATATATATATATTCAAGTTGGATAACAATATTATGAATATCATATTTAATCAAAAGTTGATTACATATGGAAGATTGTGCAATGGTATCTATATTCTTAATCAAAACACAATTCTGAATACTCATCACACTAATAAAGAAAGCAATCTGTTATGAACTATGCTTTCTTATGGCATTGTTAACTTGGTCACATTAATAAAGAAAGACATTGCGAGCTACTTAAGCATGGATATTTAGATCCATTTGACTTTGGGTCATATGATACTTGCAAGTCTTGTATTAAAGGCAAAATGACCAAGACTCCATTTACGGGAACTGGAGCAAGAGTTAAAGAACTCTTAATACTAATACATAGTGATGTATGTGGTCCTATGTCTACAATGGACAGAGGTGGCTACTCCTACTTTATTACTTTTACTGATGATTTTTTAAGATTTGGACATATATTTTTGATGAAGCACAAGTCTGAAGCATTTGAGAAATTTATCAAGTATAAAAATAAAGTAGAGAACCAAACAAGCAAGAAAGTTAAAATTCTTCGATCGGATCGAGGAGGCGAATACTTGAGCTCAGAATTCTTAGGGCTTTTAATAAAAAATGAGATTCTCTCTCAAGTAACTCCACCATTTACACAACATCTTAACGACATGTCAGAAAGGAGGAATCATATTCTATTAGATATGATACATTCTATGATGAGTAATACTTAGTTACCTAGGTATGTATTAGAAACAGAAACACACTTACTGAATAGGGTTCCAACTAAAGCAGTGCCTAAACCACCATATGAGATATGGTATGAGATGAAACCACATCTTAATTATATTAAGATTTTAGGATGTCATGCTTATATTAAAAAACAAGATCCCAAAAAGTTAGAGGCACGCTCAGTATTGTGTAAATTTGTAGGATATCCAAGGAATTCCCTTGGAAATCAATTCTACCACATCGATGAACAAAAGATAATTGTTTCTCGGTATGCTACCTTCTTGGAGAAGGAATTATAATTGTTTCTCGGTATGCTACCTTCTTGGAGAAGGAATTTCTTGAAAAAGAAATTAGTGGGAGCATGATAGAACTGCGGTATGCTACCTTCTTGGAGAAGGAATTTCTTGAAAAAGAAATTAGTGGGAGCATGATAGAACTAGAACAAGTTATATAGATACAAATCAAATCTGATAACTTAGTAGAACCAAAAAATTTAGTTGTATCAGAAGAACCTCAACCACTCCGCAGATATCTAAGGCAATCTCATGCACCTAAGAGACAATATGATTTTCTCATTGAAGGTAGCATGTTAGATCACGTCATAGGTGATGACGAACCTTTGAGTTATCAGCAAGCCTCTCAGAGTAGGGACTCAGTTGCTTGGCATGATGTAATGAAATTCGAAATAGACTCTATGTACACCAACAAAGTATGGAACTTAGACAATGCTCCTAAATAGGTGATACCAATAGGTAGTAAGTGGTTGTTTAAGAAAAAGTTGGGTGTAGATGGGAAATTAGAGACTTTTAAAGCTAGACTGGTAGCTAAAGCTTTTCCTCAATGACCTGGTTTGGACTACGATAAAACCTTTTCTCCAGTGGTTATGCTAAAGTCTATTAGGATCCTACATGCTAAAGCTTCTCACTATGACTACGAGATTTGGCAAATAGATGGCAAAACTACATTTCTAAATGGTGATTTAGAAGAGCGCATATATATGACTCAACTAGAGGGATTTATAGTCAGTAGGAGCTGTGGAAAAACATGTAGGTTGCTTAAAGCCATTTATGGACTAAAGCAAGCATCGCGGAAATGGAACATCTGTTTTGATGATGCTATCAAAGAGTTTGGTTTCATCAAAAATCCAGATGTACCATGTGTGTATAAAAGGATAATTGGGAGTATTGTATCATTTCTTATTTTGTATGTAGATGATATAATCTTAATTGGTAATGATATATCGACTTTACAAGCAGTTAAAATTTGGCTATCAAAAAGATTTTCCATAAAAGATTTGGGTGAAGCATCCTGTATGCCGGGTATTCAGATCTATGGAGATAGATCTAAAAGGATGTTAGGATTATCCTAATCTAGATACATAAGCAAAGTGTTAAAGCGGTTTAGCATGGAAAATTTCCAGAAAGGTTTCACACCTGCATCTCCTGGAATCTCCCTCTCTAAAAAGATGTCTCCCCAGAAAAATGAAGAGAGGAAACACATGAGTCAAATTCCTTATGCCTCGGCATTAGGATTGATCATGTTTGCCATGTCATGTACTAGACCGAATATAACTTATGCACTCAGTTTGGTAAGTAGATACCAATCTAATTATGGAGAAGAGCACTAGAAAGTGGTCAAAAACATACTTAAGTACCTGAAAGGACTAGAGAGTTATTTTTGATATACGGTAAAAGTGACCTCTAAATGGAGGCTTTTTCCGACTAAAGGTTTCGGAGCGATATCGATGATAATAAATTTATATCAGGATATTTTTTTACCCTTGATAGAAGGGCTATCTGCTGGAAAAGTTCTAAGCAATACACAATAGTAGACTCGATTATAGAAGCCGAATACATTATGGCAAATGATGCAGCCAAAGAAGCTTTCTAAATGAGGAAGTTCCTTTCAGAGCTAGGAGTTATTCTCACCATTAAAGATCCAGTACCTTTATACTATGATACTAATGCAACAATAGCTCTGACAAAGGAACTAGGTCTCACCATAAGTCCAGACACATTCTGAGGAAGTATCACTTGATCAGGGAGATAGTTGATTGCCAAGAGATCAAGATTGAAAGAGTAGACACAAAAAATAATAAAGCAGATCCATTTACAAAGGCAAATGCTCGTACACAATTTGAAAAACTTGTTGAGCTATTGGGTATTAGATACTACAATGATTGTCCCTAGTACAAGTGTGAGTTTGTTAGATATAGGTGCTCTGCAGGTAATTATTGTATATTATAACAGGACCTATATGAATATAACATCTTTGTTTAAAATAATAGTATGCTATTTTAGTCAGTATTTATCTAGTATTTTTTAAATATAGATAATGTCCTTAGAATGATACTAGACTATCAGAATTTTGATAGTGATCGTAATGAAGAAGAGATCTGATTAGTCACTAACGTATGTTCTAAAATATTTCTAGTCAATGAAGTGTTGAGAAAGGACATCATAATTTTGGTAAAGCCTAGTGTATACTCTATTTGTCCTTTAGGATGATGATCCATCTCTTAGATCATTGATGATGAGACATCAAGATATAGTATATATGTGACTCATTAGTGAATGAGTTGACTGAATGACTCACCGAGAACGTTTAGTTGGTAATTATACTTAACTATCAAATAGAAGTTCTCAAGTGATATAGTTCAAAGTAGTCTCTTGACCTTAGGCATGAGTGTAATATCTTACATGTCAGTATAGATGTACTTAGATTTTTACCTAATCACAGTTCTCCTTGAGTTGTGCAGAATGGTTATTGTTGGTTGCATCCTGAGACATAAGTAGATATTGAGATGCTAAGATAGGATTCGTCTCTCCCACTATAGAGGGTTAATGTCATAATATTATTTTATATAACTATAGCCTGAAAATCCTTGGTCAAGATAAATAAGATAAAGTGAGTGTCAGTTTGATCTTATAGGTTATGAGTTTAATATCAACAAACACTAATCAAGCTATTAGGGTTTGACAGTTTTCTATACCCTAGACTCGATAGTTTGATATGGTTTGACGAAGAGACCGGACTATACGGTATTATCACTGAATGGTCGTGATAAAATTGTGTAAGCATCTTATAGATATTTATCACAACTTATACCCCGGTAGCCTTCATGTATAGCTAGCAACTCTGTTGTACTTGTAGATATGATCTACTGTCAAGTTTTAAGTTGAGCCCTAGAGTCACACCAAGCGCGTACTTGAATCCTATGAAATATAAATTTAAAGAGTAATACGTATGATTGATACGCAAATATGATTTTTTACCGGATACACATAAACGGTTATATGTATCGGTAAAATCAAAATGCTATGTGCTTAGAAAATGATTTCCAGTTTTTTTCCCATAAAGTTAACTTTTAGTCAACTGGTTGACTTTTTGGTCAATAGTTAACTTTTGGTCAACTGGTTGACTTTTTTGTCATATGATGACTTATTAGTTAAACATTGAAAAATACTAAATACTATATTTATGAAATACCGTATTAGTGTTAATGATGTGCAATTTTCATTTATGAAATACACATTTTATTATATCATGATTAATGAGTCATGAGATGAGTCATTAAGTGGTATAGTTTGAGAATATGGTTTTTAAGCACATGGTTTTGTTTTAACATGACTCATGGGATGACTCACGTAATGAATCATTGCTTTTGATGACTCATGAGATGAGTCATGACAAATCTCACTCTATAAATATGAGCTCTCTCTTATGGAAAGGTTAAGGAATTAATGAAAAATTGACTTTCCATAAGAGAATTAGAGAGCTCTATCTCTTCTAAAATTTTAGCAATCTTGAGTGAGAGGAAGTAGTGGATATCTTGCCTTGTGTCTCAAGAAGCCTCCAATTTTTTGTTCTCTTGAAGCTTTGGAGATCCGCTATGAGAAGGTTTACTATAACAAGGAGAACAAGTTAGGGGTTGTTCGATCTACCATCGAATCACGCTTAAAAAATATGATTTTGAAACTCTTGGATGCTTTCTTTGTTATAGAGATCATGCTAGATTTAATTAGAATGGTCCTAGTGTGGCTTTCATGCTCTCTACATGCTTAGTATTTTTTGTACATACAGTATTCTGCTACGTATTTTGCATGTAATTAGCAAGAATTTCCTTCACAAGCTCTACAAGAAATCCTAAAAGTGTCCGAGGAACCTGCTATCTAGATCCGAAATAATCAAACTTGGCAAACCAAAGTGCTTCCATATATGATTAAAGAATAACAGCGCTGCACCCGCTCCCGTTACGGTCTTCTTGCAAGGAATCAAGATCACCATCTTGCTGAACCTGAATAAGTAATCAGGCCCACGCTTGGTCATTGACAACCCTCCTAAGAAATCCATAGAAATACTCTCCAGTGGTCTAGAAGGCACTGGCAACAGTAGATACAACCCCCTCTTTCTGTTAGAAGGCTTCGATATGCAACATAGCTTATGCCGTCTAACATACTTGGTAACATCTTTTAACATCTTTAGCCAAAAGACATGGTGTGGGAGATTGAGAAGCTTTATTGAATCCCAAACTGACCTTGCACACGTGATGTATGTGCCTCTCTATTCCATTGCAACTGATTGTCATCCTCCAGAATGCAAAGCGATGTCCCATGATACAACAAACCATCTTCTTCGAGCTCATACACCCCCTTCCGACCAGCCTTCACCTGCTCGAATACACTGCTAAAGTATCTGCTAGATGTGTACATCTGTATATACTCCAAAGGAACCAAGGGCTCAATATGCATCGCCACCAACAAAGCTCTCACTGGTGGTCGAGATAACATATCGGCTAACTTGTTAGTCACCTCCATCTTGTACCTAATATCAATGTGAACGTGATACGGGTGTATCTTTTTCCTTGGTTTGGGAGCTTAACGATCCTCATGGGAGCTTGAGGATAGATGATTCTCATAATATCTTGGGAATAGGAGCGTAGATGGAGCCGTAGAAGGCGACGAAAGAAGTTAGAAGGAGAAAAATGTAGAGAACCTAAAAAACTCTATAAAAACATGCGCGGTCGACCGCCAACCTACACGGTGTAGGGTTTGAGACTGGACTCTATCTAGTCGACCGTGCCACATGCAGCGGTCGATCGCGTTGGGTTCCTAGGCGTTTTAGGACTCTTGATTGACACAGTTTCCTGTTTTTATTGAGCATGTTTATTTACAAGTTTGCCATCCACGTTATAAACTCTATAAATAGAGATTGTTTAGGATTTCTAAACAGAGAAGATTGTTAGAGATGTTGATATAAGGAGATTAGGTCTAAGAGAGATTAGTTTTGATCTAGATAAGAATAAGAAATTAGAGAAAGAGATAAGAGGTGACATTCTAATCAAGAGATTAGGTTTTAGAGAGAATTGGGAGATTGTTCCTGATTCTAGAGAGATTATGAGAGAGAGAAATTTGTAATCTATTATTATCATAATCTAGAGACGGTATTTTCCTTCGCCTAAAACTAAATTATTCTTGTGTTTTTCTATCATCTTCTTCATAACCCACACTTCATAATTACACGATCAAGGATGCTCGTCCAGTGACTCATATCAAATTGGTTTCAGAGTGATTAGATCCTGTGAAGTGGGATCCTATGTATGGTCCTTACTCGATCGTAGTACGAGAAGCTAGACAAGATCCTTATTTCTTTGGAAGGAGTTTAGAGATTAAGGAAGAAGAAGATGACTGAAGGCAACAAAGATGGAGAGGCTCAAGAGTTTCCTCAGCTAAAGTTCTAACTGGAATGGGACTTCAAGTTCCTAAAGAGGGGAGCCATGATACGGGTGTATCTTCTTCCTTACTTCGGGAGCTTAGCGATCTTCATGGGAGCTTGAAGATAGATGATTCTCATGATATCTTAGGAATAGGAGCATGGATGGAGCTGTAAAAGATGATGAAAGAAGTCAGAAGGATCGAAACACAAAGAACAGAGAAAACCAACAGAACTCTGGCCGGTCTACCGCGGCAACATGCATGGTCGACTGCCAACCTGCACGGTGTAGGGTTTGAGACTGGACTGTGTCGGGTTCCTGGGCATTTTAGAACTCCTGATTGACACAGTTTCCTAATTTGATTGAGCTTGTTTATTTATAAGTTTACCATCCACATTGTAAACTCTATAACTATAGATTGTTTAGGGATTCTATACAAAGGAGATTGTTAGAGATGTAGATCAAGGAGATTAGGGTTTAGAGAGAATTGGAAGATTGTTCTGGATTCTAGAGAGATTATAAGAGAGAGGAATTTGTAATATATTATTCTCATAATCTAGAGAAGGTATTTTTCTTCGCCTAAAACTGAATTGTTCTTGTGTTTTTCTATCGTCTTGTTCACAATCCACTCTTGATAATTTCGCGATCATGGGTGCTCGTCTGGCGACTTGTATCAGAATGCCATTAAATAGGACATCCACTTCATTTGTCGTACCTGCGATAGATTCATCTTGGCATGTAGAAACTCTAATAGCTTGTGATCCGAGGGCACAACCACCTCCTTACTCAACAAGTACACCCTCCAATGCTTGGTTGCCTCAAAGGTCCTCTGCAAATTAGGTAATGCCAACACTGGTGCCTTTGAGATCTTCCTCTTTAGTAATTAAAAATCCTCATGTGTCCGCCCCCATTCGAGCTGAACACTTGCCTTAGTAAGGCCATGCAGGGGTGCCTCATAATTAAAAAAGTGTTGAATAAACTTACACAAATACTGGCAAGCCCTTATGAAGCTTTGCACCTCTGTTACTGTCTTAAGCGTCTACCACTTCGTGATCATCGCCACATTGCTTGGATCTATCCTCCGCTAGCCCTTCCCCATGATGAAGTCGAGATACACCAACTCGTCCTTCCCAAACTCACACTTCTTCCTGTTGAGCTTCAGCTGACCATCCTGCAGCACTTCAAACACCTTCTCAACTGAATAAGATGCTCCTCCCAGGTCCTACTATACACCAATATGCCACAAAGGTAAACTATCATAAAATCCTCTATAAAAGGTAACAACAAATCATTCATCATCCTCATAAAGGTTGCTGGAGCATTACACAACCCGAACGACATCACCAATCACTCAAACAGGCCCTGCTTGGTCTTGAACGCAGTCTTCCAAGTGTCATCCTCCCGAATACTCACCCGATGGTAACTAGATTTAAGATCCAACTTTGTGAAGAACCTCGCTCCCTCCAACTGGTCCATAAGATCATTAATTCGTAGTAGCGGGTATCGATTCTTTACCGTTATCTTGTTGAACACCCGGTAATCCACACACATGCGCCAGCCTCCATCCTTCTTGGGCACCAACAACACTGGCAACCCACAAGGCGAACAACTTAGCACTATCACTCCTTTCTCTAGAAGCTCTTGAACTTGCATCCTTATCTCCTTGACTCCTGTACGGATGTGCGGTAAGGACTTATATTTGAAAAAAACTCTCTCCCGTCAATATAATCTCGTGCTCCACACTCCATCTCAACAGTAGTCCAGTGATCTCTAAAAACAAATCTGCATACTTGGCCTTCAACCTGTCAAGATCTCCCTCCTAAAGCTTGCTCAAGGCAGTCAAGCATACTCTACTTAGCTGCTCCTTGTAAAGCCTAATTAACAATAAGAGAAACTTCTTGCTTGTATTCACTAGACTCTTCTCCTGAGTCATCATCACAAAGCTCGTCTCTTGTGGAAGAGATGCCGAATAAAATATGAAATGCTCACCGATCTTGGTGAACGTGTATTTCTGGGGCCACCTGTCGTACACTGTGTACATACCCCACAAATAAGGGTTGCTCAGTATGACCTGACAAACATCCAATGGAATACCATCACACATGACCTCATCAATATACGACTCGTGGAGTACAAATCTAAAAGTGCATTGATTCACTACACTCAGCCCCGCCTCTTTCTAAATCCACCATAATGGATAGGGCTTTGGATGCTTGACCATCTTTAGACCTAGCTTCTAAACCAAGGCCTCGAATATCAAATTCTTTTGACTTCCTCGATCAACTAAGGCATCAACCAAGCTGGTCTTCACCTACAACTTGAGAACAAAGAGCTGCTCTCTGGGGTCTTCGTCCTTCTTTGCGGTATGCTTCCTTTCCATAAGGTTAAGACTACTGTTGGGTTCTGTCATCCCTGAAACTTCTTTCAGACCTTGTGCTATCACATATACCTTTTTTTCTTCCTTCTTCTTCAACCCCTTCAGCTTGAAATGATGATACTTCTCCTTGCACTGATCAGCGACATGCCTTATCTGCTTGCAATGATTACAAGTCAGTCCTACTTTTCCTGGATCGCCCTTCTTTATCTCTTCCTTAGGTTGGGAGCCACTAGACTTGCCTCCATATTGCTTGGCATCTCCCTTTGTCTCGTTGCTCTTATTTTGCTTGCCATCAATGGCAATAGCCTTCACGCTCGCCTCTGCAATAGACTCAATCGTGAATAGCTTTATCTCCTTTCAGATGTATTCGTTCAAATTCGCCATATATTTCATAAAAATAGAGTACTCCTCCATCGTAATGTTGAGGACCATCACTTGCTACTGAAATTCTATAGTGTATTCTTGAATGGTTTGATTGAATCTTTGGCACAAGTCGTACCACTTGTAGCAATTCTCTTCAAGGAATCCCACCGAGTAGAACCGCTTCCTCAGTAACTCCTTGTACCTGTTCCACGGTACAGATTTATTCTCCTATTTATAGTAGGACTTCCACCATGTCAACGTGTGCCCAGAAAGCTTGTGTCTCAAAAATGATCTTATCCTTAGACAAATAGTCATAATGATTAAAATAGGTCTCCATACGCTTGATCCAATCATCAAGCCTCTTAACGTTGACACTCCCATCATAAACAAGAATCTCTACTCTGAAATCAATCTTCAAATTCCAGTAAGAAACCTTACCCCCTTTAATGGGGAACAGTCTTGACGGTCTCAACCTCGTCAGAATCAGAATTCTCACTGTCTCATCAGATTCTACAGGTCGCCTCTTTGACCCCGATGAAGATTCAACCTTCTTGTCATCTTCGTGGATGAGATCGACGAGCTTCTTGGGCATCGAACTGATTGTCTTGATCTGTTTGTCTACAGCATCAAGTCTAGTTGAATTATCATTTTCTGCCATCTTCTTCTTCTTACTTGATTTCTGGACTTCTTCCAAAGAAATAAGAAGTTCACCCAGCTTCTTATATTGTAATCGAGTAAGGACCATGCACAGGATTATCTTTCATAGGATCTGATTACTCTAATACCAACTTGATACGAGTCGCCATGTGAGCACCTTTAATTATGGAATTATCAAAGGTGTATTTTATGAAGAAAACAGCAAAAACACACGAACAATTCAATTTGGCGAAGGAAAATATATTATCTAGATTATGAAGAATAAAAATTACAAAATCTCTCTCTCACAATCTCTCTAGAATAAATAACAACTTCTCTATCCTCACTAAACTCTACTCTGATATTTAGAAACCCTAAACAACTTCTATTTATATGTTAAACAACTTGTACAACAAAGTGGTAAATATCCAGAACAAACCCAGCAAGGATTCGCCCAAAACAGGAATCCAAATCGGCTCAGGAAACTACTATTGGTCAACCGAAGTATCTCTATCGGTCGACCGATTGACCTCCATCGGTTGACCGATAAGAATGCATCGATCGACCGACAAGAACAAGATTTTATGACCCTGTAGCGTATCAGTCTATCGATCAACTGATGATGGCTAATCGGTCGATCAATAGTGCTTCATCGTTGCACCGATGCTAGCCCATCAGTCGACCGATCAGAGCTGTTTTGCCAGCTTCCTATTTTTTTCTATTTTCCTGATTTTCACCATTTTTGCCGACTCTACCCACACTTCTATTCTCAAGCAAACATGAGAATCATCTATCCTCAAGCTTCTGTCCATAAGTAACCATAAGAATAATCTATCCTCAATCTTTTATGAGGATCACTAAGTTCCCAAAGCAGAAAAGATACACTTGTATCATGTAATAACTTTCACTTATGAATGAGCTTCGCCCATAGTTATCTTGGCGAGCTTCATATCTGAGTGTAAAGAGTTGGTTGATTTTGTTTAGTCTTTATCTTTTAACTTATTTTGTCCATCTTTTTGCAGTTTGCTTATCAAAACTGCCTATCAACCATCACAATCACTTCGGCCATGATGGAGCTCGTGACTTCAAATTGAGGCATATCTTCAATAGGCACATTCCCCTGTACCTGGATGGTAGCAGCCAAGAATAGATTGATAAAATCCAATTAGGGACTATCGAACTCTTAGGGAGATCACCACAGATGCCTCACTTTTTGTTTGAGGATAGTAATCCTAACGGCACGTCCGTATTTAACTGGGTGAAGGAACACTAATATTATACCCAAGGGGTCTGCCACTACTACTTGCTAATGATAGAGCGTCAAGTGTCCTTTATGTACTTGCAACATCTCACCATGCCTAGCCTAATGCGCTTCGTCCTCACCAACAACTAAGATAGTGTGAAGGTGGGCTCTTAGAAGTATGATAGTAGTTTCTGACAGGAAGGGATCTTCGGAGTTAACATCATAGGTTTACATCCTTGTTTTGTTTAAGAGGACGCCTCTGCGAATGAAGTTCCTATAGTCCCAAACATATTTCAAAATGAACTTGCAAAAACCGATGCTTAGTACCATGATGGGGATACCATATTTCCTAGTTGGATAAGATTGTCAAATGCCAATGGTGGACCTGTTTAATGAATTATAGTCTTGTTACTATTGAAGAGAGCTTGAGAAGATTGGGGCTCTATTCTGTGGTGAGAACCTTGATATATGACATTGAAATTTACACACCATTATAGTACAACATTTTGGCAATGTATAATGCTTCCAAGAACACATTCTTTACTATGGTGGGTGAAATCGGGATCGCTCTGCATGAAATGTTTGAAGTATCGTTACTACCAATGGGAGAGCGTCCATAAGAAGAGTTCTTCCTACCATCGCAGAGTTGTACACTTTTAGACAGAACACTCATGTCAGAGGTGTTTAGGGAGTCTACCACTTCCTTATTTTCTAGAGGGTCTTCACGAATGCTAGGCATGATTATACTATTAATCGTGTCTCTTCAGTTGAATATCTATTCCCCAATGTCAATAACAAGGGAATGTTGACTCGATCCATCTAGCGACATAGGCTAAATTTGAGATCTAGATTTTCACGGAGGGTCAGGTACTTCAAAGGAATGTGGGTTCCGTGCGGGGATAGAACTATCATGGCAAGGAATTGATATATGAATTGGCTTTGCTTGCAACATCCTATTGAATTTAGTTAAAGGGCTATGTTGTGCATTCTCAGCCAAAGGATTGCATTTCTATCAAGGTATTAGTCCCTACTGTGATGCTCGTCACTTAGGGTATAACTTGGCCCTACTTTTGGTAATGGCAAGTTGCATAGGAAATGCCTAGTTGCATACATTACGGGCTAAGGGAATTAGCTACTCAGTATCTTAAACCAAGATGAAAATATTCTGAGAGATTGGGTTCCAAACTCTATAGTGGAGATACTATACATGTATCTTGTAGGCGTCAAAAATTACCAATAGGTCCCCACACGTGGCTCGAGACAGAGAGAAGATAATGAACGTTGCTATTTGAGTTACAAAAGCTTATTTGATTATGACAAATGCATGAAGTGAGTTGACGGACCATGTGAAGCAACAAAACTTCAGAATAACCAAACACGAACTAATCGGGAGCTACGTGTTGCTTACAAAAGATGAAGCACCCCTTAGGTCCCATTTACTCCACATGTGATTCAATCATGGAAGCTTGTAGATCTCATCGTTGTCTTTCCAACACACTTTCAATCGTGCAATTCTAAGTTCGGACAACAAAAATACGGCAAAAACGGACAAAGCCCACGAAACTACGTTCCAGGTCTCGCAGAGACACCCCTTGGTGTCTCGGCCAGGTTGAGACACCCAATGGTGTCTCGGCCATGCCGAGGCACCCAATGGTGTCTCGGCCATGTTCTAGAGACACCCATGAGTGTCTCGGCCAGGCTGAGACACTCACAAGTATCTCGGCCACGCCGAGACGCCCACGGGTGTCCGCAGCCTAAAAATGCTGATTTGGCAGTTTTAAGCTGTTTTTCGATTGTTAACCACCTGGATTTGTTTTAATTGATCTAATATCATTCAAAAATGTTGTTGAGTGATTACAACTGAAGATAAGATCGAATCGATTATTCTTTTCTAAAAACAGGCGTCCCTAAGCCTATAAATACAGCCCCAGGGCCTTTATTTTTCTAGATCTGGAATTCTAGAGCGTCAGCGAATCCCTAATGAATTGATGTCTGAAGTGCCAAGAATTTTAGAGAGGAGGAGGAGACTTTAGTGAATTCTTCGACATAAATAAGGAGAGTTCATTAGATCTGCAGCCCGGTTCTTTCCCTTGAGATCACCCCGTTGCGGTAATCTCGTGAAAAGTGATTATCTCACCGTTGCAGAGATAATTACTTTAGCTTCTTGATTCCTTCACGAATCGACAAGGCTCCAGATCTAATCTGATCATTTGGTGGTCCATGGATATCAACATTCCCATCACAGTCTAAGATCACACGCAAGCAGAAGACCGATAAATGATCTTTGCTTTTGTTTTGACATGAATTGTATTATCATTGTGTAAGAGTCTTATAAAATGACAATCTTTTTGTATTTTTATTGTAACGACTGAAGTTGTAATAACTACATCAATGAATACATCAACTTTCTCTCCAAATAAGCTGGTGACCACAGTGGGAGCCAACAGTCTCGTCACCAAGGCTATCGTGCCGCAGCCGACGATCATGATCCTCGTGGCTGAAGAAGTCGAATATGAGTTTGACCAATAGAAGTTCGAGGAGTACGTCTCCTCCACCCGAAAGATCCATTGGTCTTCAAATCTGAAGACTCAAGAAGGTGAATTCCATGCTACCCTTGCTGTAGCCACACCTCACAACGATCCGCCGGCATCCAATGAAGTCAGATCTGCAGATCTGAACTCCTCTTCGATCAAGGAGTCGACTGCTGAAGATGCGCCAACTCTATCAAAGAGAGCACGTCAAAGGAAACGCCAATGTATCGCGCGCTAATTCGTCAAGGCTTTTGATCAAGTGGACGGACTCCGTTACTAAGCGGATCTAGAGTTCAGAAAGCACCAAGTGGCTAAGCCATCTCCACAGCAAGCTTTGCGAACCTCCTCCCAACCACCTACTAACTAATGGGTTCGTGTCAAACAGAACCGTTCCACTCTTGAGGAGCGCATTCAGAAGCATCACGTACTTCATGCGCATGCCCAGATCCTTGTACGAAAAGCACAAGAAATATAAAAGGAAGAGGCGGTGAAGAGATCGCTGAGATCCAAACAAATTTGGATGTGAAAAGCCAAATCAACGCCTAAGGCAAAAGCAAGCAACATTACTCCCCAGCCTTCGTCAACTTCGGATCCCGTTCCTTCTGCCACCACACCTTCAGTGAAACCCTACGGCGACGTAGACCTCTCCGAATTTAGAATTCCATTGAAGGGTCGCCTGGGTCCTTTACACGAAGATCAAGGAAAAGTGCCTGTTATGGAACGCTTGGGACCATTGAAGGAACCCCGAGCAACCTTCTAGACTGGGGGTCATAAGCAACATCTTAACAAGTTGATTCCCGTAACTACCAGCATGGAGATGCCTGCACAAAACCAAGAGCCCGTTAAAATTCCATCCTCACACGGGTGTGATTCCAAATGTGTGACTCCTGCTAAAGCCAATAAAGCACTACCTATTCAAAAGATGACGCGCTGAACAAACAATAGCGATACACCTGAGGAGTCAAACAAATAGCCGCTAGGTTGCTCTGACCGCAACGTCGATAAGTTGTACTATTGGGCTAGGGGTACGAATAAATCTCAAAAGAGATGTACTCGGGAAGTGAACTTTCAATATCCGTGTACCAAACTTATCAGAGCAGTATTATCAGCGTGTGGCTGCCCCAAGACCGCTCCACAGAGGGTCTCAGTATTTGAAAGGATCTCCACTAGAACGTCCAAGTCCAAGCCAAGACGTTTCTATAGAAAAAGATCAGGTGCACAAGATGATGAACTCCCAAAGGTCACCATCAATATGGTCGATAAGGAGAAGTCAACGTGAAGTTTCAATCCCTGACATTTTTCAGACATATCTCAACGTATATCTCGGTTACGTACGGGAACTATTAGGTGTAAGGACTATCAGAGGATGAATAGCAGATTATCCTCAGATGATGAAGCATCAGATGCGAACTCTGCTATCAGTTCTGATAATATGATGTCCAGCATAGGACAATCCTGCGAGGCGTTTATGATCAACACCGAGCAAATGACAAAACTAATCAAGGACGCTTTGGCTAAGCAAAAAGAGAACTTTAAGTTCGAATTGGAAATGGCCATGATATAGATAAAGGAAGAGCATGACCAACAAATTCAGGCTCTGTCCAATCAATTCGATGAATCTAGTTGTCGCAATGATGCTAACCGAGCAGGTAGCGATTCGGATGTGGATGAACATCTCAATGCTGATAACTCTCCCATTGACCAGAACGTTAGGGGTGACCGTATTGAAGACAATAACACTGGGGGTGGTCCCATCGAAGATGATAATACCGGGGATGGTCGCATTGTTCCTCTTATAAATCATCCAAAGCATGATATAGACAAGGACGAAAAGATGAAAGACCTCAAGAGAAAAATTAACGCTCTAATGTCTGCTTCAGAGGCGTGTCCTTACACGAGAGAGTGGGAGTCGATCCCATATCCGGCTAAGTTCAACTTGATCAACTTCATGCCGTTTGACGGGAAGGGCTCCCCTACTCAATATTTGATCTGCTTTATGTCCCACTTGGGCATAATCTCTGGTGATGAAGCATTGATGGTTCGGTCATTCGTTGCCACCCTTCGTGGGCATGCCTTCGATTGGTACCGCCGTCTCAAGCCTAGAAGTATCAATAGCTGGGATGATATGGAAAGCTCATTCCTCGGCAATTTCTTTAACGACGATGCCGAGATATCCATCAGGACATTCTTTGAGGAGAAACAGGAAGACAAAGAGACGATCGATGACTGCATCAAATGTTTTTGGAATATGGCGATGAACTACCGAGATCCGATCACGGAGGACTTCATCCTCCAAACATGTCATAACAACCTATCTATTGAGATATTGGAAGTTATGGGAGTCGCACCGTCCAACACATGAAAAGAGTTGAAGACACACGGAGAGCAGGCCGAATGCTTCATCAGAAGGAAGAAAGCCGAGAGAAGCCAACCAACGACTAACTCTCCGATCTCAAGCTTTATCTCTCGTGGTAAAGGGAAGACACCTGCAGCAGTCGTTGGTGTTAATCAGACGTCACAACAGCAACCCCGAAGACAGTAGAAGACTTCGAGTCCGAGACTCCAAAAAGAGTACTCCTTCATGGACGAATATGTTCCAGCCATTTTCTAATCCCTCCTTGAGAACAACAAAATCTAGCTACCACCTATCGTAAATCAGGAGGAAGCTGACAATACTTTGGATCCAAAATACTGTGCGTACCACAGGAGGATCAATCATCCTACCAAGGCTTGCTTCACTCTCAAGAATAGCATCCAAACCTTGGTTGAAGCCGGCGTCATAATGCTCAATTTAGTCGAATGAAGACTCCGACAAGTATAAGAGTATAAACTGCTCCTTCCGATACTCCGAAGAGTATACGAGTATAAACTGCTTCTCAATCCTCTAACCGGTATATGAGGTTAAACTGCTCCCCGCTACTCCAATAGGTATATGACTCTAAACTGTTTCCTACCTTCGACAGGAAGTTCCTAGAGAATTTTATAATATTCTTAAGGATAACCCAATCACGCAATTGAATTCAATATTAGACCTACTCTTGCAAAAAGCTGGGGGTGGATGATCCATGTAACGGGAAGTTTTTGAAAGAATTATGTACAGTGTATTCTTAGGGATAACTCGGTCACTACAAGAAGGTCAGGAATAAGAAACTCTCACTCAAACTCCCGCTGCGTCTATGCACTCAACACTCCCATTGTTAGAGTCCGGACATAGTACTCGGAATTTTAATCTTCTGTTTATTGACAATTGTCAAACCCCTCCATGTTAGGTATTTGTCACTTAACACTAGGAACCCCCCTTTGAGTGATTTACATGAATCAACACTCCCTCTGTAATTTGTACTCCCACTCTCACTGTTCATTTGGTCAAACCTTCTTATAGTTAGGACCACAACCAAAGCCAAAAATCTCCTCTTGATTCCTTCCATGAACGAGAGGTCCACTTTCAAATCGAATGACCAAACCTTCCTACAGTTAGAGCCAGCTCAAAATCCTTCTTGGTCGAACCTTCCTACAGTTAGGTCAAAAACCACAATTTACTCTTGATAAATGAGAAATTTATCTTTAATTCGGTAATCAAACCTTCTGACAGTTAGGATTATGTGAATCTTTTCGATTCTAGGAGTGGAGATCCCACTTTTAGTTTCACTTTTCAGATTCTCGAGGTGGAGATCCCACTTCAAGTTTCCTTTGCAACTGGAGATAGAATATAAAATTCTTCCTCTCTCATTTCGGGTTCGTCTTTTCCCCAAGAGAAGACACCATCCTTCAACTCCATAATCTGTGCCTCACACGTATGGAGAATTTTATCCTGAATCCTAAGTAGGAATAAATCAGCGCCTAATACACGTTGCCAGTTTAGTCTTTCACCGATTGAAGAAGATACCGGAATCCAAGTCTGGGGAATTTTATCTTGAAGCCTAAGTAGGGATAAGTCAGCGCCTAACACGCGTTGCTGGTTAGTCTTTAACCGTAAAAAGAATAAAAGCCCACATATTTGATATTGTGGCAGGTTGTTATTAATTACACTATAATCTGTGCCTCACATGTATGGGGAATTTTATCCTGAATCCTAAGTAGGGATAAGTCAGCGCCTAACAAGCGTTGCCGGTTTAGTCATTTACCGATTAAATAAGACACTAGAATCCAAGTCGGGAGAATTTTATCCCGAAGTCTAAGTAGGAATAAGTCAGCGCCTAACACGCATTGCCGGTTAGTCTTTAACCATAAAAAGGACAAAAGCCTACTTATTCGACATTATGACAGGTTGTTATTAATAACACCATAATCTGTGCCTCACACGTATGGGGAATTTTATCCCGACTCCTAAGTAGGGATAAGTTAGTGCCTAACACGCGTTGCTAATTTAGTCTTTCACCGATTGAAGAAGACACCTGAATCCAAGTCTGGGGAATTTTATCTTGAAGCCTAAGTAGGGATAGGTCAGCACCTAACAAGCATTGCCGGTTAGTCTTTAACCGTAAAAAGGATAAAAGCCCATATATTTGACATTGTGGCAGGTTGTTATTAATAACACCATAATACGTGCCTAACATGTACGGGGAATTTTATCCTGAATCCTAAGTAGGGATAAGTCAGCGTCTAACACGCGTTGCCGGTTTAGTCTTTCACCGATTGAAAAAGACACCAGAATCCAAGTCTGAGAAATTTTATCCCGTAGCCTAAGTAGGGATAAGTCAGTGCCTAACACGTGTTGTCGGTTAGTCTTTAACCGTAAAAAAGACAAAAGCCTACATATTCGTCATTGTGGTAGGTTGTTATTAATAATACCATAATCCGTGCCTCACACGTACGGGGAATTTTATCGCTAATCCTAAGTGGGGATAAGTCAGCGCTTAACACGCGTTACCGGTTTAGTCTTTTATCGATTGAAGAAGACACCAGAATCCAAGTCTGGGGACTTTTATCCTGAATCCTAAGAAGGGATAAGTCAACGCCTAACACGCGTTGCCGGATAGTCTATTCCCGTAAGAAAGACGAAGTCTACGTATTCAATATCGTAGTACTAAAAGAATTAACTCTTTTAGCATAACGTTACATGCGGACCGGACTCAAACAATCCGCATGCTAGCCCGACTCAAACGGTAGTCGGTAAAAGCTCATCAAACTTGTTGATGGCTGAGGGTTTGTCAAAAATCCTATACATGTAAGAGTTATTGACGCACATGCTTCATTAGTTGGTCTCGTGACTTGAGCATCCAACAACTTCAGGATAAGATCCATACCTGCAGATGAATCAGCTTTAATAATTGGTCTTACAACCTCAACACTTGAGACTACCACACATTGCGATAAAAGTCAATGTCGGTTAACGCGTTACGATAAAAAGTCAACACGAGACGATCCGAAACCCTAAGGTCAACACCGGTCAACGCCTAACCTTAGGTCAACGCTGGTCAACGCGTTGCAATAAAAAGTCAACGTTGGGCAAACCGAAATCCTAGGTTAATGCCGGTCAACACGTAACCCTAGGTCAATGCCAGTCAACGCGTTGTAATGAAAAGTCAACGCTGAGCGATTTGAAACCTTAGGTTAACACCGGTTAACGCGTAACCCTAGGTCAACGTCAGTCAACGCGTTGCGATGATTGTCAATACAAGTCAATATATATTATGACAGAGATAGTCAGTTCTAAGTCAACTCAATGACATGAGCCAAAATCAACTCACTAGTTTTGATTCAAGACTTCGACGACGGCCAGACGATAAACGCAGCGCTGGGAGAACTTCAACTATTCGTCAAAATATCGAATAGATTGAAAATCAAAGGAGTCAAGAATCAAAGCTAACTACAGGTCATTTTACACCGACTGAAGGTTGGACCGATCATATCTAAAGTATTTCAGGCTCATCTATAAAAGAAACGAGACTGAAACACTTTGGAGGGGGTATCTGTAGGCATTAAAAATTGCCTATAGGTCCCCGCACGCGGCTTGAGACAGAGAGAAGATGATGAACATTGCTATTCGAGTCACAGAAGCTCATTTGATGATGATAAATATATGAAGTGAGTCGACAGACCGTGTGAAGCAACAGAACTTCAGAATAACCAAAAACAAACTGATCGGGAGCTACGCGTTGCTTACAAAAGACAAAGCGCCCCACAGGTCCCATTTACTCCACATGTGATTCTATCATGGAAGCTCATAGATCTCCTCATCGGCTTTCCAACACACTTTGAATCACGCAATTCCGAGTTCGGACAACAAAAATACGGTGAAAATGGACAGAGCGCGTGAAACTATGTTCCGGGCCTCGCCGAGACACCCATGAGTGTCTCAGCCAGGTCGAGACACTCACAAGTGTCTCAGCCACACCGAGACACCCACGGGTGTCCGCAACCTAAAAATGCTGATTTGGCGGTTTTAAGTTGTTTTTCGATCGTTAACCGCCTGGATTTGTTTTAATTGATATGATATCATCCAAAAACATGGTTAAGTGATTACAACTGAAGATAAGATTGAATTGATCGTTCTTATCTAAAAATAGGGGTCCCTAAGCCTATAAATACAGCCCTAGGGCCTTTATTTTTCCAGATCTGGAATTCTCGAGCGTCGGCGAAGCCCTGCTGAATTGACAACTAAAGAGCCACGAATTTCAGAGAGGAGGAGGAGACTTCAGTGAATTCTTTGGTATAAATAAGGAGAGTTTGATAGATTTGTAGCCCAGTTCTTTTCCTTGAGATCGCCCCGTTACGGTGATCTCTAGAAGAGTGATTATCTCGCTATTGCCGAGATAATTGCTTCGGCTTTTTGATTCCTTCACGAATCGTCGAAGCTCCGGATCTGGTCTGATCATTTAGTGGTCCACAGATATCAATATCTCCGTCACAGGCCAAGATCCCACACAAGCAGAAGACCGATAAACGATCTCTATGTTTGTTTTGACGAGAAATGTATTTTCATTGTGTGAGAGTCTTATAAAAAGACTATCTTTTTAAATTTTTATTGTAACGACTGAAGTTGTAATGACTACACCAATGAAGACATCATCTTTCTCCCCAAACATATCTAGTGATATGGTATACTTCAAATGGACCGTCAAGTACCTTGCGGGGATCCATCGTCTCTCTTAGAAAAGATATCATTATCACCTCTATTATTATTTTCCTAAGATCTATGGTATTAGCCACCAAGATGAATTTAAAGATAGTCCATTTACTGAATGATTCACTTGTTTAACGAGCAGGAACTTCAATTGGCTGGTCAACATCAAGCTAGGCCATCTCATTGATAGGCAAAATGGAACAGAGTACTATATCAAGCCATACTTGCCTTGCCAATTTGCTCGTCAGTTTGGATATGACCAGCTCTACATTGGGAATCTGAACATAGGATTGTTTCACACAAGGAGCTTAGTGGATGGTGCTCATTCTTGGTATCATTTTGCAGTCAGGTCTATAAGGACCAAAATTATACTTCCCCACCATATACCTAACTATTACATGATGTTAGGGTTTTGCAAGTGGTACAACACAAGCTTTCAGGTGAACAAAACCAATTTACAATGGATCACCCTAATGTATAAGGAATTGTTGTGGAAGGATTCAAAGAGTAGAGCTTCTGAACTCCAAGGCTTTCTGGTAAAAAAAGTGCTAGAAGATGAAGTTTGAGAGCCACCAAGTGGGCAGCTTCTCCTCAAAGGCTAGTTGATGTAAATATCCAGGAAATGTTTAAATCTGTAGTTTGTGAAGAAGCACCTAACAGAGGAAGGTGGGGTCAAAAAAAGAGGCCATTACAAATCCATCTTGTGCAAGAGCCTTCAAAAACATGTCGTTTAGTGCTATTACAACCTGACCAAAGCCATGTGCTCAGAGGTTCTCCGAGGGTTAGAGAAGTGTCTCCCATGTTTTGGCATAAAACCTATAGTTAAACCTCTCGCATCCTTGGGTAGGCTTTACTTGTACCTTTGCATAGATTTGTTTGAAGTGCACTTGATCGACATGTACTCCCAATCAGGTAAAGAGCCTATCTCTCTTGATCATGAAGATTTAGATAATGAGGAGAAGGTAGATTATGAGGCTCAAACTGATGCCTATTTTACTAAGCCTAATGATGTGGGCTTCAAGAGCAACATAGGTAGTTCCTCTTACATGCTAGGTATGATTTTCTCTTACAAATATTGCATAGTTTCTTTGCTTCGATAACTAAGGCTTTGTCTATTTCTTTGGTAGATGATGAACTTAGATTGGACATCGTGGGCAAAGTGGCTCCCATATCCATTCCTACTGATGAGTTTGCACCGTCGGCTAACTTTGATAGTGCTTGTGGTACTATTGAGCTTGGGCTAACTACCGACATAGTGGCAAGTCCTACACCTATGCTTATTTTTGTAGCATGGCGTAGGTTGGCTGTTCACAAGTCATCTAAAGAAGATAACAACACATCAGCTTCTCTAATGCTAGAAGGAGTTACGAGGATAATTGTGCCAAGTTTTCTACCTCAGCTTGAAGATGATCCTGACAAAATAGCAGATGAATTTGTTGAGCTGAAGGTTGTAGCTACTAATATTAAGGTTGCACCAATGGGCGTACTGATGATGACGGTTTTGGTTATGAGACCTGCTACCACATTGTTGAGGTAGCATCTGTGGCTTCTACCACAATGAATGTTTCCAGCATGTTAGCTACTCTTACGCTATTTCTACTTTAAGGTGATGATCAAGTGCAAGTTCTAGTAATGCTAGCCTTGCACTTGTTAATGGTAATTATTCTAAGCTTCATGATACCATTTTGGAATGTGAAGCCAACATCAATTAGGCCAAGGTGACCATTGATGCTACTCAAACTACATCGGAAGCATGTCAACAACTGAAGGAGGAATGCAAACTCAATTGCCTATGTTGGCTAAGGATTGGGATCTCTACGCTTCTCAAGTTCAGCTAAGATGGCGAGGCTAGAGGCCGTTAGCATTCAAGATACTTTAGTTGATAGCAATATGCTAAGGAAAAGAGCCCAAAAAATGCTCTTATTGCTAGAGATACCAAGATAGCCGAGTGTATCGCTCAAATTCAATCTTTTTATTCTTATTCTCTTTAGAATTCTTCTCTTTGTAATGAATTAGCTCTTTTAATAAAGAACTTTTGCCATTTTGATATGTGTATGATAGAGATGTAATGTTAACATATCATATTGATATCCTTACTGGGGTGAAAATTTATACAATCAAACTGATAGAGGTGTAGTGTTAATATATCAAGTTTGGTTGAGTTGGTACTATTCAGAGGTGTAATATTAATATGATAGTATTAGAATATTTGACAGAGGTGTAATGTTAATGTGTCAAATAGATCATCTGACATAAGTGCAATGTTAACAGGTCAGGTTCAAAGGACGACTACCTTTTGGAAGTGTAATGCTAACTTAACTGTAGAAAATCAATACAAGTGTATTGTTAACTAATTGATGATTTTGGGTAAAGGTGGATTGGCAAGGGTGTAATGTTAACTAGTCCAATCTGAAAAGATAAGCCCATAGAGGTATAATGTTAACCAATCGTAACATAAGGTGCAATTTTTTTAGAGGTATAATGTTGACATGACAATGGTAATGAATTTGGAGTCAAGCAAAGGTGTGATGTTAACTTATTGACTCATTGGGTATTTTGATTGGATTTTAGATCAAATGATGAATAATGAAGATTGAGAACTTATTCTCATGGTCAGAGGTAGAAATATAAACCTGAATAGAATATCTATGGTGAAATTGATATTGACTAAGATCAAGAGTAATATTTCTTAAGAAATTTCCCGTTGATTAGTGCCACGAGCCTATTGCCATTTTAGTTAATCAGGTAATATGCTCAAATTGATTAGACCATCTCTACTACAAATCAACCTTTCTATTTCGGTTGGAATTTACCCTTACTATTGTACGTCATGACAATAGGTCAACGAACATTTAAGACTAGGTCGTCCTCTTTGAATGATCATTCTCTAACTCTCCTATTGAAGGCTCTTAAGTTCTATGACTAGCATATCTCAATTCATTGCTGATCTTGAAGCCTCAATTCAGTCTAGTACCTCTAGTTCTTGGAGCTGCTTTTGATGATGTTTTTCATTCGTTACTTTCTCGATAAGAGAGATTCTCAATGACGACACATGAATTTCTAGATGGATCATTCCTTGACATCTGTAGAATAATGAAAAAGGTGTGGAGCCAGTAGGAGTGCAGACTTTTGTTCTATAAGCCTATAAACACTCTCCAAGCTTCTTCCTCCCAATCTCATTTGTTGGAGGAAATGAACTTCTTTAGAAGTTTGATGATGGTTTTGCTAAACGGTTCAGCTAGATCATTAGCTGTTAGTTATAAGCTGCTAGTTATATGGCATATAATCTACATATTGAATTCTAAATTTGCTGTAGAATCTAGAGAATGGTTGACTAATAAACTATAGATCGTTGTCATGGATAATTCTCCGAGGGACGCCGAATTGGTATATAACACGGTTCTTCAAGCACTTAACCACAATAGATATCTTAACCTCTCTTAAGGGAATGACATTGGCTCATTTAAAGAAGTAATAAGTAATGGCCAGAATGAAATGATGGCTTTAGTGGATGATGGGCTAATTGGATTGATGATGTCCATATCGTACTTTTAAAATGGCCGGGAGGCAATAGTCAAATGTATTCTTTTCGAGGTTGGTGCAGAAAATTAGCTTGGACTTGACATACATGATTCCGTTTTGTATAAGCTACTGCATCTGCAATCATCGTTGGCCAGTAATAGCCTAGATGATGAAGTCAATCCTGAAGTTTAGGACCTAATTTATGAGCTCCACGTGTCCTTTTGTGGGTTTCATTGAGTGCTTTTCAAGCTTCAGTTAATGATAAGCATAGGAGCAACAGCCATCGAATGATTAACAACACAAAGTCTGTCTCGTGGAATAATAGCAGAAGCATGAAGCTCTTCTTTGGATTGAGGTTGCTTGCTTTGGGTTATCTAGTAATATTCTATGCAAACATAATCAATAATCGAGAAACTCCAATCATTAGATACAAAATGAGTTAGCATGAAATGGACTTTCTTCGATTTTAGGATTTACTCTAAGGAGCATAATTGATGGCTAGGCACTATGATGTGCCTAGTAGACATGGTAGTCAAGGGAAGAGTGACTACGAAGGATGCCAAAGAATCCATATGAGTTATTTCGAGGTGGGCTTTATAACTGATGTAGAACACTTCAGATGAATGAGCGAGCTTCATTGTTGCTTCATGGTAGGGTATAAAATCGTTGTGGCGGATCTCATATTTTCCTTTGATCTAGTTAATGATAAATTTAGAATAGTCGTAGCTTCAAGGTATTATATACCCATACCTTGAGCAAGTTGCAGACCAATTATGAGGGTATTATACTTAGTCAAGTTATTGGAGCATGGCTTAGTCAACGAATAAGCCTGAGGGAGGACATGTTTGCGGGGAACTATAACCACTACCTCTACTTCTGTAACAATTGCTCCTATGTGGTTGAATATTGATGCATCAACAAAGTAAAGTTGCCACACTTGATGATCCAAGACAAAATTTGACTCAAAGACCACATATGGAACATCTTCATGGAGCTTGAAAGATTCAAGGATGGGGTGATCTACTAAAAAGTCATCTATTTCCTTGCCTTTGACTACTCTCTGTGGCACGAATGTTATATCCTATTGTGAAAGTAATATTGCCTATTTAGCTAACACGGAGTTTAGAGATTTAGATTTCATCATGAGTATTTGTAGAGAATTGACTCTTAAAATGACATGGATGAATTGACTCGTCAAGTAATGTTGCATCTTCTAAATTGCAAAGACCAATGCCAAAATTTCTTTTTTGACAAGATTGTAGTGATGCTCAGTACTAATCATAGTCTAGCTAAGATAATAAATGGCTTGCTCATAACCCTCATCATTCTTTGAGCAAGAAGTGAAAATACCCTAGAGGAAGGGTGAATAGTGTAATTGCTAATCTAATCCAATTTTGATGCCAAACTTAAAACAAATGATGCAATATCCTTACAATATGATGTACAACAAATTATACACAAGGATAAACAATTATACAATTGGCAATATAAACAATAAGCATAAGATATAAAGAGAAACAATGCGCCAAAAAACATAATCGCAAACAACATGAATAATACGCCAAAGCCAAACGCAAACACACAATATGATCACAAAGTACAGTCTAACACTCGACCTACGTCTCCACTCCATACCTCGATGAGATCTCAACTACACAATACAGTTTCCCAAGATTATCGAAATATTTTACAATACACACGTTGTCAATCACACAAGCTACACTCCTCTAAGTGTATGACTCTCTGTGTCACCTTCCTCAAGTGTTTGGATTTACGACCTCTCCCTAGGCTTTACAACAAACCCATTCCTCTTGGAATTGACATTGGTCTCTCATTAACCACTCCTCTAAGTGTTCTTGTGTATTACAACATGTTTCAACAGTTAGTTCCAACAAATGATTTGTTCTCTAAGACAAATGAGAATGAATTGTAAGCTCACTCTCAATAACACTCTCACAACCCAAATATACTATATGTGAAATACTAAAGCTCAAATTAGTATGTGTGTAAACAATAAGTAAGACAAAATTAAACTCAATTTAATATAGCACATATATATGAGAATCAAAATAAAAATAAGCTAGATAACGAGTTTAGTAAAACTTCTCTAAACAAAGAGAGATGAAAATTTTAGGTTAAACTCCTCAAAGATGAAATTGAAATCCTTTTGAGGTTAAACTCCTCAAAGATGAAATTAAAATCCTTCTCTTTGTAAACCATTTTACATAAACAAACACTTGATTTTTCTCAAAAACTTATAGCAAAACACCCCAATAAACTTCTTAAGAACAAATAAGGCTTGAGGGCATTTTATTGCCTCTCAAACAACCAAAAATAGAAGCTAGCCATTACAAGAAAAAGACCGTTGATCGGTCATCTGACCAATTTTATCGGTTGACTGATTAGACTATAAAAGAATAGCTGAAAAACTTGTACTGGTCAGTCAACTAGTGGAACCCATCGACCGATAACATGATATTTCAGATACTCAATTTTGTTGAAAACTTTATTTTTATAAAATAATTTTAAAATAGCAAATTAACTCCAAAAATAGTAAAACTTTGGGAAATGTATATATATGCTAAAATAAACATGTTGGAAAAGAAATTTCTAAAATAGCATTTCCCATTTGTGAAAACTCATTAATTTGTAAAATAATCAAAAATACGAACTTGTTAAAACATGATTTTGATGAATTCCTTTTGAACAAGTTCAATGATTCTTTTTAATGGATTGATAGAATTTAGGAAAAGTGTAAAACAATATCATTTAGTCTATAATCCAAAAACACATTATATTCTAAAAAATGATAATCATAAGACAATATGTGTGTGTGTATATGAATAATTTGAAGTTTAAGCATAACACATAAAGTATAAACACCTAAACTACTATACCCAAGGCAAATGTCACTTGATCTTGGGTGAACCTCCTCTTGGTAATAGGGATGAAGCACAAGTTTGTATTTTGACTTGAATTGCAATGACTTCATTCCAATTTCCTCCCAACCTCCTTGAATATCATCGTTAGCGCTCAAATCCTTCCAACCTCCAACCTGGTAGCATGTTGGCGGAAAATACAAATAAAAGCAAGAATAGAAATTGTTTATTAATCATCAAAACTAGATTAAGAAAGTAGGCTCATAAACATGAGGCCTAACAATCTCTACCTTTTTGATGATGACAAACAATTTACACAAAGAGTATAAAAATTATATAATACATATGTTTAACCAATAGTAAACAAAACGATATACTCAAAATTCACTTGTTTATCCCCCTTTGTTAATATCAAAATGGGGAAAATAATAAGAAGAAATAGAGCAATAGGCTCTCCTTACATTTAAGAACGAGTGAGTATAAACAAGATGGGAAAGACTCCCCCTATCAAAATGCCACACATCATATATCAATTTAAAAAATTTAGGCAATTATACATAGATATATGTCATCATTTGGATCTCAACACACAACAATATGTGAGCAAATCACATACTAAACACAAATCACACTTAAGGTGAACTAAAGAGCACACACATATATATAAGTCACCATGATGTGTTCACAAGAGTCAAATACATACAAAAAGCAAGACAAACAAAATACATAGTTTCAAACCAAATGAAGGAAAAACCAAATACATAGTTTAGAAACAAACTAAAAAGGAAAACACATAGTTCAAAATCAAATACAAAAGTCCAAGTTATCGAGAATTTTTTCTTCAAGAGTGAGATGGCCCGGAACCCGGAGATGGGGGCCTTTGCTCTGGAAATTGGTGCATGTACATGTTCAACAATTATTGTTGGACCCTCAACATTTCTTCTGGCCTACTCTCTATGCTATCAATGCGGTCAACCAATCTATCCTCTAAGCTCTCAATCCGGTCAACTAAATAATTTAGAGTGGCCGGAATACTGTTGGCCTTCTTGTTTTGATGATGTTTAACAAACAATTAACTTCTAATGTTGTTTGTCTAGTATTTGTGTTTTCTTATTTATTATAAACAAACAACGTAGTTGGAGGTTGGATGGATTGAGCCTGCACGATCATATCAAGAGGAGGTTGTCGGAATTGTGGAGTGAAGCATCGTACAATTCAAGTTCAAGATCCAAGTTTAGCTTCATCCGTAACGTGTACCAAGTTGAGCTCAATGAAGATCAAGATCAAGCTTGGGTAATTTAGTTTAGGATTTATATTATGTGTGTTAAGTACGTTAAGCTCAATATCTATACACACACATTTATTGGTTTCTTCGTATATATATATATATATAGTTATATATATATATATACATAAGTTTTTGTTTCTATGCATATATATAGTTTTATATATATACATGCATGGTATTGGGTTTTCATGTTTATAATATGAAATCACATATTTCATATTTATTATTGTGATTTGGTTTAACTACTTAGATATGAAACAAATATATTTTCATATACATACTCCTATGTTTCATTCTCTAATGTATTTGTGAAAATATCATATTCTTAGTTTTTGGACTTAACAATAATCATATACATATTTTATTAAGTCTACAAAATCATTGTGCAGAGTTTCAAAACATGGTTTAGCCTAAATATCAAAATTCATATGTTTACATTTTTGTGTTTTGAACTATTTTGCAAAATGATGATATTTTTCGTTTGGGAAGTCCTTTTTAGAAACCAGTTATTGTAGCATGTTTATTATCATGTCTACAATCATTCACCAAAGTTTTATATTTTTTGAAATTTATTTGATATTTTTAAACAGAGTTTTAAAATCAGAAAAACAGTTTTCAAAATCAGATTTTCATATATCAGTTCTCGATCGACCACACCGGTCGATCGGACCTATGTTATTTAGTCAGTGGGCAGCAGAGAGTTTGTCGGTCGACCGATGCGGTCGACCGAGAGCTTGATTTTTCTGTCGGTCGACCGCACCGGTCGATCGATGAAGTCTCTGTTTGTTTTTCTTCATTTTCGATCTGGATCGCGGTCGACCAGAAATTTCGTCGGTCGACCAAAAATTTCGTCGGTCGACCGCCGAACTCCCAACGGTAATATTGTACATAAATCTGTTTCTTGATTTTCTGGGATTTTTGTTGATTTGGTTTTGGGTTTTAGCTGTTGTTTCTTTTCCTATATAAACTCCCAAACCCCCTTCTATTTCAGTAACCCATATAAAAGAGTTTTGAAGAAGTTTTAAAGAGTTTTTTGAAAAGGGTTTTAGTTGGGTTCAAAGTCTGTTTGGTTTGAAGATTGTTTTACAAGTGGAGAAGATCATTCACAGTGTCTGAACTTCATTTCAATCCTCCTCTCCATCTTGTTTTTCAGAGAATAATTTCTAAACTCTTTCTAGCTTTACATTTTGTTTTGTTTAATTATCATTTCTATTAAAGCTAGTTTTATATTGAGTTTAGATTTGATTTTATCTCATTTTTACACACACCCACATGAGCTTATTGTATTTACATACATAGTATATTAGGGTTGTGAGAGATTGTAACATTGAGTTGTGCTTCATTGAGTTCTCATCTATTGTAGAGAACAAATTTATATTTGTTACATTGTGAGTGTTGTAAGTTTTCGGTGAGCTAGAAAACCGAGTGTGTTGTGAAGTTTTCGGTAAACTAGAAAATCGAGTGTGAGGAGTGGACGTTGATCGGTGATCGTTGAAAACCGACATAGTGTGGTTGTAAACGTTATTTGGGTGAACGTAGAAAACCCGGTTGTGATAGTGGATTTCTCCCCGAGAGTGGGGAGCGGAGACGTAGGACGGAAGGTCCAAACTCCGTGATCATATTGTGTGTTTGCATTGTTTATTTTGCACTATTACATTTGTAGTTTAATTATATCACCTTTGTGTTAGTTTATATATCCTTGCACATACATTGCCTATATCTCTTTGTTAGAATATATCTTGTTGTTCATATTGCTTATCCTAGTTCATATATATTGTTGTATTTCATACTTGCTAGGATAACTTGTTATTAGTTTTAATTGGCATAAAATCGGATTAGATTAGCATAAGACCCTAATCACCCCCCCTCTAGGGTCTAACAATTAGTATCAGAGCTTGGTGCTCTTTGATTTAAAGGTCTAACCGCCTTGAGTTAAAGATCCAAGTTATCTTATTTGTGCTAATCTAGTTATGATTACATTTGTCTTGCTTGCATATATTCACATATATATCATGAATATAAATGTATTTCGTTTAGGCTATGAATCAAATGTTGCTCCTAAATTCATTAATTTCCCTTATGCTCAATGGTGCTCTAAATTTAAAAAATTTGTTGGATCTAGAAATATTGACTTATGGGAAGTTATTAATTATGCTTATATTATGCCCACATTAGAGAAATCCAAGTGGAGCAATCATGATGAGAAAATGTTTTCAATGAATAAGCTTTTGTTAGAATTTTTGCTTAATGCTTTTGACTCATCTTTTTCTAACAAATTTGCTTATTTTGATAGTGCTTACAAACTTTGGAAAATTATTGAAGCACATCAAGGAGACTTGGAGGCAATCCGACAAGCTTTGGAGGATTCTTCTTCAAGTTCATGTGGAGCATCATGCACACGGCCACACGAGGATAACTCTTCTGTAGTAAGCGATTCCGATTCCGATAATGATTTATCTATTGATGAACTCGTTTGTGCATATGAAAGATTATCTCATGCCTATACTAAATTGAAAAATAATTTTATTGATCTTAAAAGCAAGCATATTAGTTTAAAATCCGATCATGAGTCGCTAGCTTCCAAACTTGATATTGTTGTTAAAGAGAATGCTATTTTAAAAGAAAACAATGAGTTATTAAGTTTGGAAAATAATAACATGTCTTCATCTATTGCTAGCTTAACTCATGCTAATAATGATGCCAGGATAGAAGTAGAAACTATTAGAAATGAGTTTAGTTCTTTTAAAAATGATCATGTTTCATCTACTTCTATTGCTTGTATGCCTAACAATGTGTTGGATCATGTTAAAGAACGCATATCATCTTTAGATTCAACCCTTAAAACATGCATTGTAGATAATAAGAAACTTATGGACTTGGGTGCAAAGTCTCGTACTACAACTTCTAAACCCGTATACTTTGCACACTTGTATAGCAAAGTTTATAAGTGCTCCATTTGTGGTCGTGAAGACCATTTAGCTAAGTTTTGCTATGATGCACAAAAACATAAGAATATTAATCCTTCTTGTGCATCTCATAAGGCTTCTTCTTCATCACATGTACACACACATGCACCCATTGTTCATCATAAGCATGCTAATGTGTATCATTGTGATTTTTGTGGTAGAGTTGGTCACTTAGCCAAGTTTTGTTTTGATTTGCGAAAAGTTTCTAAATCGCAAAATATTTCAAGTAGACCAACATTATTTCAAAATGTTTCTCATTTGCAAAATAATCTTAAAAGACCATCTTTATTTGCAAATGTTCCTCGTGCACATCCACATGGTTACATATTGCAATCGGAAGGGTCATTTGAGTGATTATTGCTATGACCGATCCCGTGCACCACATATGTCAAAGAGGGTTCATAACCCTAGGACTTTGAGCTTTAATGATAGGGGTCATGTCCCTAAAAAAACCGGCACCAAGAATACTTGGATGCCAAAATAATTTTTAAGCCAAGAATATTAGTACTTTTATTTTTCTTTTTCTTGTTTTTGAAAAATGTATTTTAAACTTTTATGAAAACAATTCCTTTTATTGGTCAAACTCTTTTGTTTTCATGATTATTGGTTTTATTTTGATGAGAGGTTTGTACTTATATAACCCTCCGGATTTATTAGGTGTTTATTCCCAAATCTTGTTTACCGGGTGCTAAAATATTTATATGGGTTGATACTAGCTCAAGATCTAGATATGGTTGCCTCTCATGATTTTTTAAATCAATGATGATTTGGTCTTACGTTTTTGGATTTAAACTTTGATTTATGATTTCTTTTAGTTGATTTGTTTTTATTTAAAAACTTTTTGCATGATTCTCATGTTTCTCTTCTTTTTGATTTCATAAATTTACTTTTACAAATGGTTTTTATGTTCGTTGATATGAGACACTATTTTTCACTTTGATATATTTATATATGTTCTCATTATCTTTTTGTATGTGAGTTGTGTTTAGCATTTATGCTTGCTCACATATGTATGCCTTAGCCTTCATTTCATATTTTCTGTATGGCTTTTTGATAGGGGGAGCAATCCCTATACATGCTTGATACTCACCTATGCTTATTGATAGGGGGAGCTTTCGCTCTCTTAATTCTTTTGTCCCCTTTTTGATGTTGTCAAAGGGGGAGAAATATTATGAGTATATCATTTCTTGCTTATATGCATGATATATTATACTTTGTATATTCATTTCCTTTCATGCATATATCTTTTTTTTAAATTGTTTGTCATCATCAAAAAGGGGGAGATTGTTGGCCTTCTTGTTTTGATGATGATTTACAAACAATTTACTACTAATGTTGTTTGTCTAGTGTTTGTATTTTAACAAACAATTTACTTCTAATGTTGTTTGTCTAGTATTTGTGTTTTCTTATTTATTATAGACAAACAACGTAGTTGGAGGTTGGATGGATTGAGCCTGCACGATCATATCAAGAGGAGGTTGGCGGAATTGTGGAGTGAAGCATCGTACAATTCAAGTTCAAGATCCAAGTTTAGCTTCATCCGCAACGTGTACCAAGTTGAGCTACAATGAAGATCAAGATCAAGCTTGGGTAAATTCGTTTTAGATTTTATATTATGTGTGTTAATACTTTAAGCTCAATCATATACACACATACACGCTTTGGTTTTGGTTTTGTATATATACAGTTATATATATACATATATGTTTTTGGTTTAATATATATACATAAGTTTTGGTTTCTATGCATATATATAGTTTTATATATATACATGCATGGTATTGGGTTTTCATGTTTATAATATGAAATCACATATTTCATATTTATTATTGTGATTTGGTTTAACTACTTAGATATGAAATAAATATATTTTCATATACATACTCCTATGTTTCATTCTCTAATGTATTTGTGAAAATATCATATTCTTAGTTTTTGGACTTAACAATAATCATATACATATTTTATTAAGTCTATATAATCATTGTGCAAAGTTTCAAAACATGGTTTAGCCTAAATGTCAAAATTCATATGTTTACATTTTCGTGTTTTGGACTATTTTACAAAATGATGATATTTTTCATTTGGGAAGTCCTTTTTCGAAACCAGTCATTGTAGCATGTTTATTATCATGTCTACAATCATTCCCCAAAGTTTTACATTTTTTAGAATTTATTTGATATTTTTAAACAGTGTTTTAAAATCAGGAAATCAGATTTTCATGTATCAGATTTCGGTCGACCGATCCGATCGACCGCTCATATGTTCAGCCGTCAGTGGGCAGCAGAGAGTTTGTCGGTCGACCGGTCCGGCACCGGAACCTGAGTTCATATGCTCACTGGGCGACAGAGAGTCTGTCGGTCGACCGGTCCGGTCGACCGATAAAATTTCCGGTCGACCGATGAATTTTCCGGTCGACCGACGAGAGCTTTTTCAACTTCCAACGGTTAGTTTTATTACCGTTGCTTTGGGCTGTTTTTGTCTTTTTGCTTGGGGTTTTTGACTGAGTTGTGAGAGAGTATAAATACCCTATTGCTGATCTCTTCTCAATAATCTAAGAATGTTTTAAAAGAAGTTTTTAAACAAGGGTTTTAAAAAG
>NC_033800.1:105917918-105944951 GCF_001876935.1 Asparagus officinalis
TATATATATATATATATATATATATACATACATACATACATATATATATGCAAAAGATACACATAGTCTCATGTCGCACGTGCCTCAATGTGCGGATCAGTACTTGTGTCAAAAGTCAACTCACAGGTATAGGTAAATCACTAACATTGTAAATTGGTGTCAGATAGTCGAGGCGAACTCTCGAACGTGTGAAAAGTATACAACAAAACCAACAATACCCAAAACTGTGCGGTGGTCGACCGCAGAGGTCACTCCGGTTGACCGCACACAGACCACAAAACCACTGAGCTCGAAACTGAGCGGCGGTCGACCGCGGAGGTCACTCCGGTCGACCGCGAAAAGAGCAGAAACAATTCTGCTCAGCAAAACACCCAGCGGTCGACCGCCTCGTCCTCTGCGGTCGACCGCGAAGCAGACAGAAGCCCAGTTAGGGTTTCTGTCAGCTTCGAACCACATACAAACTTGATGATTTCTACACTATTATAAATCTAACATTTCTAATATGTCATATAATAGAAAACAACGAACTGAAATAATTAAAATCTCATCACCAAAGTCCCAAACACATGAACATGTATGATTTGAAAGTTTTAAATCAATAAAACAGAATTTACTCTTATTAAATTATTTCAGATCTAAATCTCAGGAAAACAAATTTGTGGGTGAGCTTTTAAAATCTGAAATACTTGATTTATGCATCATATACCATAATGATCTAGCATTTATACAAAAATACGATTTTAGGCCCAATAACACCGGATAAAAACTCAAATTTAAGCATGAAAACAAAAAGGGTGAAGTTGGGCGAGATGTTACTCGCCTCTGATAGGAACAAGGGTCCTGAATCTGTAGGAGAACAATCCCCTTCGCTGAACACTGATGGATCTCGTGAAACCCCACCGAAAATCCTTCGAAACGACCCAAAAATGCCAAAATCCGAGCTAGGATTTTGAGAGGAGAGAGAGAAGGGGGCTGAGGCTATTAGGGTTCAATAGAGGGTTCTGAGAGCTTCAAAACGAGTATATATAAGTAGGGTAATAACCGGATTTGGTATAAACAAAACCAACCCGAAACAGACTGAAACTGGCGTCTGTACGCTGAGCGGTCGACTGCAGCGACCACGGCGGTCGACTGCTCAGAGTTCTGCGCCATGCTCAGACTGGGGTTCGGTAAAAAGGTTGTAACGTTCTCATACGATCTCAGAATAAGTTGATTTAAGATTCGTTAGAAAGCTATTGAAGAGACCTACAACTTTGGTTTTATACACTTTTCTAGATTCTAACTGAATCAGTATGCAAAACATAGAAATTCTCAACTGGTCAAAATTCTCAGATTATCACTATTTGCCTTTGTGCATGTTTTGTGTATTTACACTCATATATTCACAAATATACATTGAATTGATCTCAAATCAATTCCTATCATACTCAAACATCAAAATATATTATTTTTACCATATAACATATTTAACAAATCAATTCCTATCATACTCAAACATCAAAATATATTATTTTTACCATATAACATATTTATAATTATATATCATACTATATTCAAATTTTCGGGGTTTTATATTATATCACCTTTGTGTTAGTTTATATATCCTTGCACATACATTGCCTATATCTCTTTGTTAGAATATAGCTTGTTGTTCATATTGCTTATCCTAGTTCATATATATTGTTGTATTTCATACTTGCTAGGATAACTTGTTCTTATCCTAGTTCATATATATTGTTGTATTTCATACTTGCTAGGATAACTTGTTATTAGTTTTAATTGGCATAAAATCGGATTAGATTAGCATAAGACCCTAATCACCCCCCCTCTAGGGTCTAACAAATACTAAAAGGGTTGGAAGCTGAAGCACGAGGAGGTGGGAATGAGTCCTAGAGCTAGAGGGACGGGATAATGATTCAACAACAGGAGCTTGAGAAACTGGAGGAGGTTCTAAGAGCCTCATCCTAGTAAGACTCGGGCTATAAAAGTATTCATGAATAGGCTTGATATTGGGTTTATTTGTTAGGTTAACACCAAAATGTTTGAAAATGTGAGAGAGAAGTGCACGAAATGGCATACACTACAGCCATGATTACAAGTCATGATATCAAAAATAACATTACTTCACATGACTTTGACATTTCCAAAAATAGCATACACTACAGCCATCAAGTTATGAGAAAGATGATCATAACTCCCAGTTTTGAAAATTATGTTATAAGAGATGATACGGGCAATTAATTTAGCAGAGGGAGTGATGGAGCTATTTGACATAGGGTATTCCTTGCTTGGAAGATATATCATAGAGTTGATCGAAGGATCTTCAAGGTCTAAATCTCCAGAAGGAATGTTAAGGATTTCACTTAAGTCATCAGAAGAGAAAATTATTTCACAACCCTTAACATAGGTTATGAGAATGGAGGTTTCATCATCAGTTTGTTGAAGTACCATATTTGTGTAAAACAGGTAGATAAGGTTCGGATAATATGGGACTTGATTAGTATGAGAAAGTCGGTCATGCAACCCCGCATTTTCAAAATAAGTATGTAATTGGAAATTTGAAAGTTCAGGAAAATTAACGAATCTATCCAAAAAGATGGTTAATTTATAAATATTATGATATTTGTCAATCATATATGGGTTACGAAGGTAGCATTCATAATTGAAAACATAAGATGTTAAATCATGAACTCTATTATATCTATAGATTGTTTAGAAAAATACATGATTGAAAAATAAATAGATCCTAAACGATTCTAGATAAGAAACAACTGAAAGAGAGAGAAGTATAGAATTTAGTGAGTAACAGGAGTCGACAACAACAACTTCTTCTCTAGCAGGGACGATCGATCGACTGAAGGGGACGCTCGGTTGACTGGTCGGAGATTAGCAACTAGGGTTTGAGTCAAATGGTTGTGTTTGTGAACTTAAGGTTTGGCTTTTGGTCATATATATAGAAAAAATTGTGGCTAGGATTTATTCAAACAAGAAGTCAATGGATACAATTAAAAGAATATGTAAACGGGTATTAAACGGGTTGGGTTTGAAGAAAAAAAAATCTAATAACAAACACTCAGTAAGAAGAAAAAAATCTCACTGGTCAGTCGACTGATTTCTTCAATCGATCTTTTGATTATCAGTCATTGTTTGACTGATGAAAAACTTCAGTCAACTGATGGCACACAGAAACCATATGCATTTTAAACATAAACCATTTTTGAAAAACTTAAAAACACTCAAAATCAAATACAAAAGTCCAAGTCATCGAGAATTTTGTCTTCAAGAATGGGATGGCCCGGAACCCAGAGATGGTTAAAAGAAGATGTAAACGGGTCGGGTTTGAAGAAAAAATTCAATAACAAACGCTCAGTAAGAAGAAGAAAATCTCACTGGCCAGTCGACTAATTTCTTCAATCGATTGACTGAGTATTAGTCATTGGTCGACTGATGAAAAACTTTAGTCAACTGATGGCACACAGAAACCATATGCATTTTAAACATAAACCATTTTTGAAAAACTTAAAAACACCATATATATTCTATTAAAAAATGAATATATATAACAAGTTCTTTTGAAAAATTATCTTCTTTTATATATTTTGTAAAATATTCACAATTTGTTTACAAAAAGAAAATCTAAACAAAAACCATCTTTTAAAAACATGAGAAAATGAAACGCTAAAAATTTGTTTTTTAAAATCAAACATGTTTTGGCACCCAAACACTCTTGCTGACAAAGTGTTTAGGGACATGAAACCTATCAATAAAATCTAAGGCCCTTGCGTTATGACCCCATTTGGGCGTATTTTATGCACGTGTCTGGTCATAGCAATAATTTCGCAAATGACCATCCTATTGCAATAAGTGTAACGGACTGGATGTAGTTGTTTTTGATGACCTTTTGATTGTGCATGAGAAATATTTACAAATAAAGGTGGTGTTTTTAAACCATTTTGTAAATGCGAAACTTTGTTCAAATAAAAACAAAATTAGGCCAAATGACAAAATTTACCACAAAAATCACACTTATACACATTTACATGCTTATGATGAATATTATGTGCATGTGCGTGTGTGTGTAGTGATGAAACTTGATAGGATGCACAAGGAGGAATAATATTGGACTTAGTGGGTTTTTATGCATCATAGCAAAATTTAACAAGATGACCTTTATGACCGCAAATAGAACACTTGAAAATTTTCCCATACAAGTGTGCATAGTGTATGGGTGGTTTGAAAGAATTAGAACATGACTTTGCGTACAAGTCTATAAGTTTCTTATTGTTATCAATGCATGTGTTTAAAGTTTAATCTAAAGATGAAATACATTTTTTCACTTTATTCAACTCATTATGCACATTTGCATTGGCAGTAGAAGTAGAACAAAGATAATCATTTTTGAAAGAATTAAATTCATTTCTAATTGTTTCTACCTCTAATATGACATCATTCTTAGCATGAGATAAGCTAGCTATTTTTGAGTTTAATTATCATTTTCCAAATTTAATTTATCATTGTTTTCTTTAAGTATCACATTATCCTTAGCAATAATATCAAATTTGGATGCTAGCAAATCATGGTCGGATTTTAGGTTTATATGCTTGCTTTGCAAATTCAAAATATTTTGATGCAATTTGTGTTTGCCTCGAGAAAAAAAATTCTTTGCAGTCTCCATTAAATCGTTCAACAAAAGAAATAATAAGCCTTATACGAGTAATTCTCTTCTTTACAAAGAAATAAAATTGATTCTCTTAGTAACACACACAGAAACTCCAACATAGTAGCTTCTGCTTGCGTGGGATCATTGCCTATGTCGGGGATGCGTTATTCGTGGACCACTAAGCAACATTTTCAAGTCGGATACGAAGAAGGCTTGAAGTTAATGTTACAACAGAGAAACAAGAACTGAAGTAAGTATCTTAGCGAAGTAAGATAAATACTCTTCTGAAGAACAAGTCAAAGCTTGAACTCAAGGAAACACTAGAAGGCTTATGAGAATGCTTGAAATTGGATGAGGAACTCTCTTTTGTTCTCAAAGTTCACCAAGCACCAGCGTCTTTCTGCTATCTGCTCTCCACTACCTTCCTCCCTCCCATGAATAAGTATGTAGGTGGGTATTTATAGCTATTGGGAGGCATAACCGTTGAAAAGAATGGAAATAGCACCTTGGCCACTATCTCCTTTGGGTGAGACAGTGTCCACTGTCTCGGCCAAAGAAGACAGTGGAAGTGGTTTTGTAACCGCCGTCCACTACCATAAATTATGTTAAATGCCACAATTTTTATGAGTAGTTTGTGTATTTCTAGGATGTAACTGTCTCTTCACGTTGATGCACATCCCTAAGTAGTTATGGAGTCAAGTGGGACCCACAAAACATTAGAAAAACCGTCAGAAAACAAGGGATGCTGTCTCGTAGTTAGCGAGACAGCTTCCACCATCTCGCATAGTCGAGACAGTCTACACTATCTCGGATATGCGAGATAGTGGAGACTATCTCACCAATAGTAAGACAGTTCTAAGTCTTCTTATGCATTGTTTTGTATTCTCCTTTGCTTCCTTTGTATTGGATGATCTCCTCTAACTTAGATGACGACGTTCTTCATCTTCTCCCTATCTTTAACTGTATTTAGGATCTATAGGTATTTTTTATGCCTACAGATACCCCCTCCAAAGTTTTTAGCCTCCTTAGTATTTTAGCAAGGAGTCTGAAATACCTTGGACAAGGTAGGCTCTACTTTTACCCAACGTTGGACTGTGTAGAAGGACCCATGAGTGGCTTCAGTTTCTTGACTTCTAGTGTCGCGACGTCGTTGAGCATTTGTTGAAGTTGGGAACTGGATCTGATTCACTAATAATTGAGTTGTTGAACTTACTCATGTCATTGAGTTGACGCTTAACTGATCATCTTTGTCAGGAGCTCGTAGCTTGATTGTAGTTGAACTTCCAGGGGTAATTTTGGAATGAAACCACTACAATGTGTATTAGATCTCGACGTAACTGCTGGAGCGTAGCCATATGTTAGCTTAACTGCTAGAGTGCCACTGAAAGTTTAATCATAGTTTATACTCGTACGTAGCTGGAGTCTACATAGTTTAAACTTTTAAGGCGTTAGAGCATAGAGATGCAGTTTATACTTATATACTCATTAGAGGATTGTAGATGTACTAAAAATGAGTTGAGGATGCAGCAAAAATATGCATCAGATGGACGCCTAAAGCACCTTTCGTGTGAGAAAGTATCCACTATCTTGTATGAGCGAGACTGGATCGACTGTCTCACGTGAGCAAGACAGGATCGACTGTCTCGCTCGAAGGCGAGCTGTCGGGTCGAGTCTTTTTAAGTTAGGAGTTGTAATATTTTTAGATCATATTTGCCCGCTCTCTTGAGTTTGAAACTCCTTCAAAAACCCCATAACATAGTTTCCAAACCTTTTCCCTCCATAATCTCTTCAATCTTGCTCAAAAAGAGGACTCCAGCTAGGGTTTTCAACATTCTCTCTAAAGGTTTGATCTCTTTCTTCTTTTTTTCCTGCACCGAGTCTTGTTTCCTCTTGACCCTTGATAAGAACCAAACCTAGAGCTTGAAATTTGGGTTACTTTGATCATTTGTTTGAGATATCACTACAAAACCCTAACTTTCTTTTTGGTTTTAGGTCACAAAACCTCATTTTCATTACGTCTCCTAAGAGTTCGCGTGTTCCCAGGGGTAGATCAGCTACCTAACCATCTGAAAGGGAGGAGACCACGGTTTCATCCATAGGAGGTGAGTTTTTATCGTTTTGTCAATTGAAAAATAGGATTTTGACTAGGTTTCCCTTCACGAGGCAATCGGGAAGAGATGGTAACCTCCTTCGTGGGGATCGATGCTTAATAGATGTGTTTTGCTTGGCTAAAACACATCCCAAGGCAATAGGGATGGTTTTATATAGTCTCGTAATTTGTAGGATAGGGTATATTGTCCCGTAGTATGTGGGATAGTGTACGCTGTCTCATATATGTGAGATAGTTGTGACCATCTTGCAAATTACAAGGCAATGACTCTGCCTCACAAATTTGAGAGGTTGGTTTACATCCTAATTTTTCCTTAGAAAATTTCTTTAACTGCCTCTGACAAATGCCCTTTTGTTTGTCGTAGCTAATTTCCCGCAAGCAACATTTTCTCCCTGTGTGATGAGTGGTCAGAGTGACATTGCATATACCTCTTCTGATGAGATGCCCATCATTAATGAGGTTCCTTAATTTCCTATATATGGGCAGGAGGACATCTCTGAGCTTGTACGAAGGGGGAGTCGTCATACACTATGATGGCTGATCACGGACGCACCGCTTACCAATGATTATTTATGGTGAAAGTTGATATCTTCATTGCTGAATCTATTACACGTTTATCGATTACAGATTCAAAGTAAAATTAGTTTTTTTATAAGACTTTCTTACACAATAAAAATAAGAAAATTACAACTCTCTTTAAACAAACGCAACAGATGTTTATCGCCCGCTGCTTGCATGAGATCTTGGCTTGTGACGGGGACGTTGATATCCGTGGACCACCAAACGATCAGATCAGATCCGGAGCTTCATCGATTCATGAAGGAATCAAGAAGCCGAAGCACTTTTCTCGGCAACAGCGAGATAATTACTCTTCTTAAGATAACCACAACGGGGTAATCTTAAGGGACGAACCGGGCTGCAGATTTGACGAACTGCTCTTCTTTATACCAAAGAATCCGCTAAAGTCTCCTCCTCCTCTCTGAAATTCGTAGCTCTTCCAGTCTTCAGTCCGGCAGGGCTTCGCCAACGCTATTCCAGATCTAAAAAATGAAGGCCCTGGGGCTGTATTTAAAGGTTTCAGGAGCCTTGTCTTTAGATAAGAACGGCCGATTCCTTCTTATCTTAAGTTGAAAACTACTTAACCATATTATCAGATCAGTTGGAGCAAATCCAGGCGGTTAGCGATCGAAAAACCGTCGAAAACAACCAAAATCAGCTTTTTTGTATTTGAGACAGTTCTGAGTGTCTTGGCCAAGCCAAGACACCACGGGGTGTCTCAATTTGGCTTTTTCTGGTTTTTGTTCGTCGAGTTTGTTTCCATCGTAAATTCGTCGTCCGGACTCGAAATTAGATGGTTTAATTTGCGTTGAAAAGCCGGAAAGGAGATCTACAGGCTCCATGATTTAATTACATGCAGGGTAAATTAGGCATGAGGGGATCTCCACCTTTCGTAAATGACGTGGGGCTCCCGATCAGGTCTTATTTCCGTTATTCCGAAGTTTCGTTGCTTAGTATGGTTCGTCGACTAACTTCATGTGTTCATCATCGTCAAATGAGCTCCTGTGACTTAGGTAGTGACATTCATCATATTCTCTCTATCTCAAGCCATGTGTGGGGACCTATAGGCAATTTTGGACGCCTACAGATACCCCGTCCAAAGTATTTCAGACTCGTTTCTTTTATAGATGAGCCTGAAATACTTTGGATATGATCGGTCCAACCTTTAGTCAGTGTAAAAGGACCTGTTGTTAGCTTTGATTCTTGACTCATTCGATTTTCAATCTATTCGATGTCTTGACGAATAGCTGAAGTTCTCTCAGCGCTGCGTTTATCGTCTGGCCGTCGTCGAAATCTTGAATAAAAACCGGTGAGTTGATTTTGGCTTGTATCGTCGAGTTAACTTTGAACTGACTATATCCATCACGATATATTGATTTGCATTTACTTTCATCGCAACGTGTTGACTAGAGTTAACCTAGGGTTACGCGTTGACCGGCGTTAACCTAGGGTTTCGAATCGCCCAGTGTTGACTTTTTTATTACAACGCGTTGACTGGAGTTGACCTAAGGTTACGCATTGACCGGTGTTAACCTAGAGTTTTGAATCACCTGGCGTTGACTTTTTCATCGCAACACATTGACTGACGTTGACCTAGGGTTATACGTTGTTCGGCGTTGACCTAGGATTTCGAATCGCCCGACGTTGACTTTTTATTGCAACGTGTCGACCGGCGTTGACCTAGGGTTACATGTTGACCGGCGTTGACCTATGGTTACGTGTTGACCGACGTTGACCTAGGGTTTTGGATCGCTTAGCGTTGACATAGTTTATACTCGTACGTTTACTGGTGTATACACAGTTTAAGCTCTTAAGGTATTAGAACATAGTAGACATAACAGTTGGGGTTGCAGGACCAACTGTCAAAGCTGATTCATATGTAGATATGGATCTTATCCTGAAGTTATTGGATGCTCGAGTCACGAGACCAGTTAATAAAGCTGGTGCGTTAATGACTTTCACACTTATAGGTTTTTTAGCAAACCCTTAGCCATCAACGGATTTGATGAGCCTTTACTGACTACCGTTTGAGTCGGGCTAGCATGCAGATTGTTTAAGTCCATTCTGCATGTGGCGTTATGCTAAAAGAGTTAACTCTCTTAGTGCTACGATATTGAATACGTAAACTTCGTCTTTCTTACGGGAATAGACTACCCGACAACGCGTGTTACGCGCTGACTTATCCCTACTTAGGCTTCAAGATAAAATTCCCTAGACTAGAATTCTGGTGTCTTCTTCAATCGGTGAAAGACTAAACTGGCAACGCGTGTTAGACATTGACTTATCCCTACTTAGGATTCAGGATAAAATTCCCCGCGCGTGTGAAACATGAATTTTAGTGTTATTAATAACAACCTGTCATAATATGGAATATGTGGGCTTTTGTCTTTTTTATGGTCAAGGACTAACCGGCAACACGTGTTAGGCGCTGACTTATCCCTACTTAGGCTTCAGGATAAAATTCCCTAGACTGGAATTCTGATGTCTTTTTCAATCAGTGAAAGACTAAACCGACAATGCGTGTTAGGCGTTAACTTATCCCTACTTAGGATTCAGGATAAAATTCCCCACACGTGTGAAGTACGGATTTTGGTGTTATTAATAACAACCTCCTACAATGTCGAATATGTGGGCTTTTGCCCTTTTTACGGTTAAGGACTAACCGGCAGCATGTATTAGATACAGACTTATCTCTATTTTAGGGTTTGAGATAAAATCCTCCGTGCATGAAATGTACAGATTTGGAGTTGAGAATTGTGTTTTTTCTAAAGATAAAGACAATCTCAGAGCGGGAGAGGAAGAATTTTATATTCTATCTCTAGTTGCAAAAGAAGACTCGAGGTGTGATCTCCACCCCCAGAATCCGGAAAGGTAAAACTAGGAGTGGGATCTCCACTCCGAGAATCAAATAGATTCAGATAACCCTAACTTTTATAGGATTGGTTACCTAATTCGAAAATAAAATTCCGACTTCAGTCCTAACTTTTATAGGTTTGACCGAAGGGGAAAAAGAGTGAAAGCCTTTCGTTCATCGAAATGGAATTCTGATTTTGGCCCTAACTGTCTACAAGTTTGACCAAGTGAACAGTGAGAGTGGGAGTACAAATCATAGTGGGAGTGTTGATTCGTACAAATCACTCAAAGGGGTTCCTAGTGTTAAGTGAAAAATACTTAACACGGAGGGGTTTGATAATTGTCGATAAACAGAAGATTAAAATCCCAAGTACTATGTCCAGACTCTCACAATAGGAGTGTTGAGTGCACAGACGTAGCGGGAGTTTGAGTGGGAGCTTAGTGTTTATCACTTTGCTTGTAATGATCAGGTTATCCCTAAGAATATTACATTTAACATTCTTCCGGGAACTTCCCATTACATGAATCATCTACCCCCAGCTTTCTTTGCAAAACTGGCTTTATCATTATATTCAGTTGAATGACCGGGTTATCCTAAAGAATACCTGGTATGGCTCTCTCCAGGAACTTCCCGTGAAAGAAAGAAAACAGTTTAGACTCATATATCGGTTGGAGTTTTGAGGAGCAGTTTATACTCGTATACTCTTCGGAGTGTGAAGGAGCAGTTTATACTCTTATACTTGTCGAAGTCTCAAGAAGTAGTTTATACTTGTATACTCTTCGGAGTGGTGCACCATCATTCGGCTTATTCTAGCTTTATGGCACCAGAGTCAATTATAGCTTGAATCTTGTTCTTTAGACCGAAACAAACCTCAGTAGGATGGAGAACCCTCCTGTGATACGCGAAACAAACCTCAGTAGGATGGAGAACCCTCCTGTGATACGCACAGTAGTTTGGGTCCGTAATCCTCTTAGCTCCATCCTGATCTTTAATAGGTGGTAGTCCTGTGATACGCACAGTAGTTTGGGTCCGTAATCCTCTTAGCTCCATCCTGATCTTTAATAGGTGGTAGCTCAATCTCACCGTTATTCAGGAGGTACTCAAAAATATCTGGAACTTCCTCATCCTTGAAAGAATACTCTTTTTGGAGTCTCCGATCTAGAGTCCTTTGCTATTTTTGAGGTTGTTGTTGTGACGTCTGACTATTATCACTAGCAACCACAGGCCTTGACTGCTGGCTTCTTTCGGTCTTCTTCCTTCTGAGGAAGCGTTCGGCTTGTTCGCCGTGCACCTTCAAGTTTTTCCAAGTGTTGGACGGTGCAACTCCCATAACTTCTAATATCTCAATAGATAGGTTGTTATGACATGTCTAGAGGATGAAGTCCTCCGTGGTCGCATCTCGGTAGTTTATCGCCTTATTCCGGAAATGTTTGATGAAGTCGTCGACTATCTCTTCGTCTTCCTATTTCTCCTCAAAGAGTGTCCTGGTGGATATCTCGGCATCGTCGTCAAAGAAGTTTCCGAGGAATGAGCTCTCCATATCATCTCAACTGTTGATGCTTCCAGGCTTGAGATGGCGATACCAATCGAAGGCAGGCCCACGAAGGGTGCCGACGAATTACCGAACCATCAAGGCTTCATTACCGGAGATCATGCCCAAGTGGGACTTGAAGTAGATTAGATGCTGAGTGGGCGATCCCTTCCCGTCGAATGGCGTGAAGTTGATTAGGTTGAACTTCGCCGGATATGGGATTGAATCCTACTCTCTCGGGTAAGGACAAGGAATGCTGGTCTTCTTTACCTCTCGAGCAGACATTAGAGCGTTAATTTTTCCCTCGAGGTCTTTCATCTTCTCGTCCTCATCTGTATCATGTTTCGGATGATTTCCATGATGAACAATGTGGTCATCCCCGATATTATTATCTTTGGTGGGACCACTCCTAGCGTTGTTATCTGTAGGGGGTGCATTTGAACCACTCTCAGTATTCTTGTGGGGTGCGTCGGCCATGATGATTTCATCCACTTCTGGATCGCTGTCAACTGCGATGTTTTGGGTGCGACGACTGGATTCACCAAGTTGATTGGATAGAGCTTGCATCTGTCGATCATGCTCTTCCTTCATCTGTATCATGGCTATTTCCAATTCGAACTTGAAGTTCTCTTTTTGCTTAGCCAAAGCATCCTCGATGATCTTGGTCATTTGTTCAGTATTGATCATGAATGCCTCACGAGATTGTCCTATGCTGGACACCGTATTGTCAGAAGTGATGGCAAAGTTCGCATCTGATGCTTTATCATCTGAGGATAATCTGCTATTCATCCTCTGATTATCCCTACGCATAGTAGTTTCTGTGCGTAACTGAGTTATACGTTGGGATACGTCTGAAAAATGACGAGAACTGAAACTTCGCGTTGACTTCCCTTTATCAGCCATATTGATAGTGACCTCTGGGAGTTCGTCATCTTGCGCAACTGATCTTTTTCTACAGAAACACCTTGGCTTAATTTCTGACGCTTTATAGGAAAGCCTTTGGAATACTGAGACCCTTTGTGTAGCAGTCTTGGGGCAGCTACACGCTGATAATATTACCCTAATAACTTTGGTACACGGACAATGAGAATCCGCTTTCCGGATACGTCTTTTTCAAGATTTATTCGTACCCCAAACCCGATAGTACAACTCATCGACATTGTGATCAGAGTAACCTATCCGCTGTTTACATGAATTCTCAGGTATAACGCGTTCGTCTACTTGACGCATTTTCTTCTGAGTAAACAACGCCTTGTTGGCGTCTGCAGGAGTCACTCATTTAGAATCACACTTTTCTGAGGGTGAAACTTCAACGGGCTCCTGGCCTTCGACTCGTAGTCCAATGCGACCAGTTGCTAGAATTTTCTCCTTATGAGAAGGCTTCATATGGTCATGAGGGCGCGTACGACCCCTAGCTCGTTGAGTTGCTCGGGGTTCCTTCACTGGGCCCAAGCGTTCTTTAATAGGAGTTTTGCCTCGATCTTCATGTAGAGGACCTAGGCGAGCCTTCAATGGAATTCTCGATTTAGAGAGATCCACACTGTAGTAGGGCTTCACCGGAGGTGCGAGAGCAATAGGAGTGGGATCTGAAATTAACGAAAGCTGGAGATCAGCCTCGGGTTCGTTTGCCTTAGGCGCTGATTTGGCCTTTGACATCCAAACTTGGTTAGATCTTGGTGGCTTTTTAACCACCTTTTCCTTCTGCAACTCCTGTGCCTTCCATACAAGGATCCTTGTCTGTGCTAGCAGTGCTCTTCAAGAGTTGAACGGATCTTTTTGACATGAACCCATTCATTGGTTGATGGTTTAGAGTAGGAGGCGTTTGCTTGCCGCTGGAACATTTGGCACCTTCTGAGTTTCAGATCCGCATCATAGCAGGTCTCGTCAACAGGCTCCAAAGCTTTGGCAAATTGGCACACAAGATTTTGACGAGCCCTCCTCGTCAGCACTGGTGCACTTTCAACGGGAAACTCATTAACTTTTGAGGAGTCATCACGAACGTTGGATCTGGTTACTTTGGGGGTCGGCAGATCATTACGAGGTGCAACTGCAGCAGTGACGGTGAAGAGATCGTCTTCTTGGGTCTTCAGATCTGAAGACCAGCGGATCTTCTTGGAGAAGAAGGCCTTCCTACACCAGCAAGGAGAGGAGGATCTTGAGGAAGAGGAGGAGACGTACTCCTCAAACTTCTATTGGTCAAACTCATATTCGACCTCTTCAGCCACAAGGATCTTGATCGTTGGCTGCGGCATGACAGCTTTGGCATAGACTCTGTTAACTCCCACTGTGGTAGCCAGCTTGTTTGCGGTGAAAGTTGATATCTTTATTGCTGAATCTATTACATGTTATCGATTACAGATTCAATGTAAAATTAGTATTTTTATAAGACTTTCTTACACAATGAAAATAAGAACAACACAACTCTCTTCAAACAAACGCAACGGATGTTTATCGCCCGCTACTTGCGTGGGATCTTGGCCTGTGACGGGGACATTGATATCCGTGAACCACCAAACGATCAGATCAGATCCGAAACTTCGTTGATTCGTGAAGCAATCAAGAAGCCGAAGCGCTTATCTCAGCAATAGTGAGATAATTGCTCTTCTTAATATCACCGCAACGGGGTAATCTTAAGAGACGAACTGGGCTGCAGATCTGACGAACTCCTCTTCTTTATGCCAAAAAATCCACTGAAGTCTATTCATCCTCTCTGAAATTCATGGCTCTTCCAGTCTTCAGTCCGACAGGGCTTCGCCAATGCTCGAAAATTCCAAATCTGAAAAAATGATAGCCCTGGGCCTGTATTTATAGGCTTCAGCAGCCCTGTGTTTGGATAAGAACGGCCGATTCCTTCATATCTTTAGTTGAAAACCACTTAACCACATTATCAGATCAATTGGAGCAAATCCAGGTGGTTAGCGATCGAAAAACCGTCGAAACAACCAAAATCAGCTTTTTTGTATTGGAGACACTTCTGACGTATTGGAGACACTTCTGAGTGTCTTGGCCAAGCCATTGGCCAAGCCAAGACACCACGGGGTGTCTTAATTTGGCTTTTTTCGGTTTTGGTTCGTCGAGTTTGTTTCCACCATAAATTCTTCGTCCACACTCGGAATTACGTGGTTTAATATGCGTTGAAAAGCAGGCGAGGAGATCTACAGGCTCCCATGATTGAATTACATGCGGGATAAATGAGACATGAGGGGTGCTCCGCCTTTCGTAAACGACGTGGGGCTCCCGATCAAGTCTTATTCCCGTTATTCCGAAGTTTCGTTGCTTAGTATGGTTCATTGACTCACTTCATGTGTTCGTCATTGTCAAATGAGCTCCTATGACTTAGGTAGCGACATTCATCGTCTTCTCTTTTTCTCGAGCCATGTACGGGGACCTATAGGCAATTTTGGACTCACTTCAGTATACCACTCTGCCCTTGAGTATATGTTCGGTGACTCCATTGAGGATCTCGATATGCTTTCTTGTGACTCAGAGTAATGGTTGAATGAATATGACGGAGCTTTCAGATTCCTTCCTCTGATTCCTCACCATTACATCTTGGTTCATTTGCAAAAATTGACAGTGACCAGGGAGATGTCTTGGCGTTTGACTACAGACCACGAATGAGTACATTGTGGATTCATCATCTAGAGCAAAACTCTTAGTTCTAGTGATTGAGCCTCTATTCGCAGCCTTCATCCTTTGGTGTTGGGATAAGATAGCGTGTCACAAAATGAGTTGATGATAAAGGTGAATACCATGAAGAGTCGCCTTGCTCAGTTAGGTGGGGAGTTTCCCATTAAGAACTACAGATGTTATTGTTGGGTCCACTCGTCACCTGATGAATGGTGGACACGGATGACAAGTTATGTGCTTGGACGCTGGGGCAAGGAGGTGAGTGAGAAAAGATTATATGTCTCCATCCATGCTAGTATGTACAGCCTCCCTATTAGTTGAATCATTTCTTCGCACTATTTGAAATCTACAACCCTGATACCAGTACTTTCCTTAATAATAACGGAGAGTTGGGCCTTCCTCTCTATGATATGATGAATGTATCGAGATTACTAATGGAGGATGTGCCGTATTGAGAATACTTCCCCACCAACTATCAGTTGAATCAGATGAAGATGGCCGGCTCCACCAAATATGATATCCTGTGGGAGTTGACTTGTCACTATCAAACTGTAATGGCGGAGGCAGATGTGAAAGCTAAGAAGAAGTTCCCTCAAATCAGCCAAAAATAGTTAGCTGGTTATCTTTTTAAGAATCTGGAAGATTCTTCGGGCAATGAAGTCTATGAGTTGCTCCATTTGACCCCTTTCGACATCAACAAGTTGATAGAGAAGATTCGAGTTCAATCTTACGCCACTCCCTTAGCAGAAGGCAAATTCCAGAGGGGTACAAAATTTGAAAACTTCTTGTGGCATGCTCAAAGAAGAATAAAGCCAATAACCTTTTTGGCGGGGTACTTAGCCACATGGCTAAAGAAGTGTGTAGTACTACACCAAGTCTCTGTAGCATTACCTATCGAAGTCTTGTTCCCATCTGTCGAGCTCACGGTTGGGTATAAGCTTTCCTTACTTCCAGTAATGATTACTGATATCTACAGTGGGTTGCAGTACTTGGCCACCACCTTACACAAGAAGGAAACAAGCCTTTAAACAAAATCGCCACCTCCAAAATAGAGTTTCCGTATACTTATCTGATGGCCTGGCTCATCCTCTATTATGTTGACTTGATGATGGTGCCCGGGGTGTAGGCATTGAAAATTGCCTATAGGTCTCCACGAACGGTTCAGTATTAAAAGAGCGACGATGAACATCACTATCCGATCCACAAGAGTCCAATTGACGTCGACAAACGACTAAAGTGAATCGACGAGCTACGTGAGCTTATAGGATTTCGGAACAACCGAGACCCGGACCAATCGGGAACCCGGCGCTGTTCACAAAAAGGACAACGCCCTTCGTGCCTCGACCACTCTATAGATAATCCAACCACCAGAGCGGATCGAACTCTTCGTCAGGCATCCAACGCACCCGGAATCACTCAAATCCGAGTTCGGACGAAGAATTTACGGCAAAGACAATCGAATACACCTCAACGCGTCTCAGGAGTTCCAAAACACCCCCTAGGGGTGTCTCGGATCTGTGGAGACACCCCCTGGTGTCTAGACCCCCTAGAGGCCCCCTATTGCCTATAAATAGCCCCCTTAGGGCCTTGTTTTGGAGAGAGGAGGAATTTTGGAGAGCCTTGGCGAAGCCCTGCTGCAGTGAAGAGTAGCCGTGCGCTTCAACAAGGAGAGGTCCACATCAGAGCCTTCATCACCCGTCCGATCCTTAGTATTAGCCCTTAGCGTTAATACTAAGAAGAGCTAATATCTCGCTTTAGCCGAGATATACGCTTCACAGCTTCTAGATCTCACGCGGATCGACGAAGCTCTGTCCGATTCTTTCGGAACAGATCTGATTGCCCGGTGGTCCACGGATATCAACATCCCCGTCACAGGCCAAAGACCCACGCAAGCAAGAGATGATAAACGGATCTTGCGTTTGTTTGAAAAGAGTTGTATTTTTTTTGTTTTCATTGTGTAAGGGTCTTTTAAAAAGGCTATCTTTTTGTTTCATTGTAACGATTGAAGTTGTAATGAATGAAGCAATGAATACAACAACTTTTTCCGCAAACAAGCTGGCGACCAAAGTGGGAGCCAACGGCATCGCTACCGACGCCGTCGTGACGCAACCGGCATTCAAGATCCGGGTGAATGAAGAGATCGAATGCGAGTTCGATCGGCAAAAGTTCGAAGAAGGCCTCTCTTCCTCCTCCTCCAGATTCGCCTCTCCGAACAGGCGCAGGAAGGTAAGCTCTTCCAGAAATGTTTGCAGGACCTTCGGCTCGAAGATCCAAGACCCCATTGCCGCCGCTGCACTTGCACCACGTGACGTCCCCGCGTCGTCCAACGTGGTCGAGACCGCAGATCCGGACTTCTCCTCCGCCGAGGAGATGTTGGAGCCAATGGATGGGATCCGCTATAACGTGGATCTAAAATCCAGGCAACGCCAGGAGCAACCACGGCAAACAACCAGCCCCTCCTCCGAAGCAGAAACAAATAAATGGGTTCATGTCAAAAGAACCCGTTCTACTCTCGAGTAGCGAATCCAGAAGCGCCGCGCCTTGTGTGCGCATGCCCGAGCCCTGGTGCAAAAAGCACGAGAAATGCAAAAGGAAGAGGCAGTTAAGAGATCGCCGAGATCCAAACGAGTTTGGGTGCCAAAGGCCAAATCAACGCCTAAGGCAAAAGCAGGCGACGTTGCTCTCAGGCCCTCGTCAACTTCAGATCCCGAACCTCCGATGAATCCCCACCGCAGCGGAGATTTCACCAAGCTTAGGATTCCTCTGGAGGATCGTGTTGGCACTCTACCCGAGAATCGAGGAAAAGCACTTGATAAGGAAAGCTGGAGATCATTGAACGAGCTGCAAGCCAACACCCGGACTGGGGGTCGTACGCGACCTCCTAACAAACGGATTCCTGCAACGGCAAGCTCGGCGATGCGTGCAAAAGACCAAGAGCCCGTTAAGGTTTCACCCTCACAAAGGTGTGATTCCAAACGTGCGACTCTTGCAGGGGCCAACAAGGTAATGTTTACTCAGAAGAAAACGCGTCGGACAGACGAACACGTTATACCTGAGAACCCGTGTGAGCAGCCGATAGGTTACTCCGACCGCAACGTCGATGAGTTGTACTATCGGGCTGGGGGTGCGAATGAATCTCAAAAGAGAAACACCCGGGAAGCGGATTCTCACTGTCCGTGTACCAAATTTATCAGGGCAGTATTATCAACATGTAGCTGCCCCAAGACCGCTCCACAGAGGGTCTCGATATTCGAGGGAATCTCCGATGGAACGACAAAGCCCAAATCAAGGCGTTCCCACCAAAGAGGATCGGTTGCTAGGTGTTCATGGTCAACACCGAGCAGATAGCCAAAATCATTGAAGAGGCCCTAGCTAAGCAGAAGGAAATCTTCAAGTTCGAAATGGAAATGGCTATGCAAGAGATGAGGCAAATGCACGACCAACAAATCCGAGCTTTGTCGAACCAGCTAGTTGAATCCGGCCGTCGTACCCAGAACGCCGCAGTTTATAGCGATCCGGAAGTGGACGAAGTCGTCATGGCCGACGCATCGCCCAAGAATACTGAGGGTGGCCCTACTAAAAATAACAACGCTGGGGGTGGACCCACCAATAATGATAACACAGGGGGTGGCCGTATCATTCCTCTCGACAATTGTCCAAAACAGGATATAGATCAGGCCGAAAAGATGAAGGATCTCGAAAAAAAATCGACGCCCTGATGTCTGCTCGAGAGGTGAAGAAGACCGGCATTCCGTGTCCTTACCCGAAAGAGTGGGATTCGATCCCGTATCCGGCGAAGTTCAACCTGATCAACTTCACGCCGTTCGACGGGAAGGGTTCCCCCACTCAGCACATGATCTATTTCAAATCTCATTTGGGAGTGATCTTTGGTAACGAGCCTCTGATGGTCCGGTCATTTGTTGGCACCCTTCGCGGGCCCGCCTTCGATTGGTACCGCCGTCTCAAGCCCGGAAGCATCAACAGCTGGGAGGACCTGGAAAGCATGTTCCTCGCTCATTTCTTCGATGATGACACCGAAGTGTCGGTCAGGACACTCTTCGATATGAAACAAAAAGACGGAGAGACGGTGGACACCTTCGTCAAACGCTTCCGCAATCAGGCAATGAATTGCAAGGATCCCGTCACGGAGGAGTTCATCTTGCAGACCTGTCATAATAATTTATCCATTAACATCTTGGACGTTATGGGAATAGAACCGTTCAGTACTTGGAGAGAATTGAAGGTGCACGGAGAACAAGCCGAACGCTTCCTCAGAAGGAGGAAGGCCGAGAGAAGCCAACCGATGGTTAGCCCTCTGAATTCGAGTCTCGTACCTCATGATGAAGGGGACGCACCTGCAACAGTTATTGACGATAATCAAACGTCACAACAACAGTTCCAAAGACAACAGGAAAATTCGGATCCAAGGCTCCAAAATGAATATTCCTTCAAGGACGAAGACATTCCCGCCATCTTCGAGTCTCTTCTCGAAAACAACAAAATCAAGCTCCCGCCCATCATGAATCAGGAGGAAGCTGACGATTCTGCGGATCCGAAGTACTGCGCGTACCATAGGAGGATCCTCCATCCCACCAAGGCTTGCTTTACTTTAAAGAATAGTATCCAAACCTTGGTTGAAGCCGGCGTCATAACGCTAGGGTAAGCCATTTGAGAACGGCAACACTCCGACAGAGTATACGAGTATAAACTACTTCTCAATACTCCGAAGAGTATATGAATATAAACTGCTTCTCAAGACTCCAAAGAGTATACGAGTATAAACTGTTTCTCAACACTCCGACAGAGTATACGAGTATAAACTACTTCTCAATACTCCGAAGAGTATATGAGTATAAACTGCTTCTCAAGACTCCAAAGAGTATACGAGTATAAACTGTTTCTCAATCCTCTGACCGGTATAAGAGGTTAAACTGCTCCCTGACACTCCGACAGAGTATATGAGTATAAACTGCTTCTCAATCCTCCGACCGGTATAAGAGGTTAAACTGCTCCCTGATACTCCAATAGGTATATGAGTCTAAACTATTTCCTACCATTGACGGGAAGTTCCTGGAGGATATTACGCTAATATTCTTAAGGATAACCCGGTCAGATAACAAAGTCAAACCCAGTTCCAAGAGGGAAGCTGGGGGTGGATAATCCAATGTATCGGGAAGTTCCCGGAAGAATACCACATGGGTATTCTTAGGGATAACCCGGTCATTGTGGAATTGATGAATAAGAAATTCACATTCAAACTCTGAAGGTCAGAATGTCTTTTCTTATTCTCATAAAAATTCTCTAACTCTTATGAGTTATTTTTGTGAGATGAAATCCAATCCTCTGATAGGTTAATCTTTCCTCACCAAACCATCCGCTGATCAAATTAAACGACAGGGGATCCACCAACGTTTCCAATTGCCCGTCGTTGGCATTTCTCAGACTTAACGTGCTAGGTCCTAAACGCCTAGCATTAAAGTCTCCCTTTGAGTGATAATACGAGCTGGCATTCTTTTGCTACCCGTATTCCACTTTCTTTGCTTTCTGGTCAAACCTGTAAAAGTTAGGACCAAAGCCACGATCCCCTCTCGATTCCCCCAATGAACGAGAGGTCCACTTTCAAATCGAGTGACCAATCCTATAAAAGTTAGGGTCGTTCGAATCTTTCCGATTCTCGGAGTGGAGATCCCACTCTTAGTTTCATCCTTCCGGATTCTGGGGGTGGAGATCCCACCTCGAGTTTCCTCTCCAGCTGAAGATAGAATATAAAATTCTTCCTCTTTAGCGCCGGGAGATAGAATATAAAATTCTTCCTCTCTCGTTTCTCAGTCTGTCTTTGCTTTTAGAAAAGACATGATTCTCAACTTTCAATCCGGGCACTCGATGCACGGGGAATTTCATCCCGAAGCCTAAGTAGGGATGAGTCAACACCTAACACGTATTGCCGGGTAGCCTTTTCCCGTAACAAGGGCGAAGCCTATGTATTCAACATCATAGCACAAAGTCTAAGAGAACTCACTCTCTTAGCACAACGTTATACGCGGAACGGATTTAAACAATCGGCATACTAGCCCGACTCAAACGGTAGTCGGTAAAGGCTAATCAAATCCGTTGAAGGCTGGGGATTAGCCAAAAATCCTAAAGTCAACGCCTAACACGCGTCGCCGGGTAGTCTATTCCCGTGAGAAAGACGAAGTCTACGTATTCAATATCGTAGCACTAAGAGGGTTAACTCTTTTAGCTTAAACGTCACATAAGAGCGGACTTAAACAATCCGCATGCTAGCCCGACTCAAACGGTAGTCGGTAAAGGCTAATCAAATCCGTTGAAGGCTGGGGATTAGCCAAAAATCCTAAAGTCAACGCCTAACACGCGTTGCCGGGTAGTCTATTCCCGTGAGAAAGACGAAGTCTACGTATTCAATATCGTAGCACTAAGAGCGTTAACTCTCTTAGCACAACGTCACATGCGGAACGGACTTAAACAATCCGCATGCTAGCCCGACTCAAACGGTAGTCGGTAAAGGCTTGTCAAATCCATTGATGGCTGAGGATTTGCCAAAAATTCTATAACTGCGAGTCATTGACGCATCAACTCCACTAGTTGGTCTCGTGACTTGAGCATCCAACAAGTTCAGGAAAAAATCCACACATGCAAATGAATCAGCTTTAACAGTTGGTCCTGCAGCCCCAACACTTGGGACCGCTATGCTCCAATACCTTAAGAGCTTAAACTATGTATACTCCAGCAAACGTACGAGTATAAACTGTGTTAATGGCAATCCGTAAACCCAAAGGTCAACGCCGGTCAACGCGTAACCCTAGGTCAACGCCAGTCAACGCGTTGCAACAAAAGTCAACGTTCGACGATTCGAAACCCTAAGGGTCAACGCCGGTCACCGCGTAACCCTAGGTCAACGCCAGTCAACGCGTTGCAATCAGAATCAACGTTCGACGATCCAAAACCCTAAGGGTCAACGCCGGCCAATGCGTAACCCTAGGTCAACACCAGTCAATGCGTTGCAATCAGAATCAACGTTCGACGATCCAAAACCCTAAGGGTCAACGCCGGCCAACGCGTAACCCTAGGTCAACGCCAGTCAATGCGTTGCAACCAAGGTCAACACACGATGATCCGAAATCCTAAGCCAGCACAATGTGGCGGAGGTAGTTCAAAGTCAACCCAATGACACAAGCCAAACTCAAGTCATCAGCTGCAAACTCGAGACTCCGACGACGGCCAAGCGATAAACGCAGCGCTAGAAGAACTTCGGCTATTCGTCAAATCATCGAATAGACCGAAAATCGAAGGAGCCAAGAGTTGAGGCTAACCACAGGTCCTTACGCGGACTGAAGGCTAGACTAATCACATCCAAAGTATTCCAGCCTCTTCTATAAAAGAAACGAGTCCGGAACACTTTGGAGGGGGTATCCGTAGGCATTGAAAATTGCCTATAGGTCTCCACGAACGGTTCAGTGTTAAAAGAGCGACGATGAACGTCACTATCCGATCCACAGGAGTCCAATTGACGTCAACGAATGACTAAAGTGAATCGACGAGCTACGTGAGCTTATAGGATTTCGGAACAACCGAGACCCGGACCAATCGGGAACCCGGCGCTGTTCACAAAAAGGACAACGCCCTTCGTGCCTCGACCACACTATAGATAATCCAACCACCAGAGCGGATCGAACTCTTCGTCAAGCATCCAACGCACCCAAAATCACTCAAATCCGAGTTCGGATGAAGAATCTACAGGGAAAACAATCGACCTCAACGCGTCTCAGGAGTTCCAAAACACCCCCAGGGGTGTCTCAGAAATTCCGAGACACCCCAGGGGTGTCTCGGAAATTCCGAGACACCCCAGGGGTGTCTCGAAAATTCCGAGATACCCCAGGGGTGTCTCGGAAAATCCGAGACACCCCAAGGTGTCTCAGAATTTCCGAGACAACCCCAAGGGTGTCTCGGAAATTCCGAGACACCCCAAGGGTGTCTCGGAAATTCCGAGACACCCTAGGGGTGTCTCGGATCTGTGGAGACACCCCCTGGTGTCTAGACCCCCTAGAGGCCCCCTATTGCCTATAAATAGCCCCCTTAGGGCCTTGTTTTGGAGAGAGGAGGAATTTTGGAGAGCCTTGGCGAAGCCCTGCTGCAGTGAAGAGTAGTCGTGCGCTTCAACAAGGAGAGGTCTACATCAGAGCCTTCATCACCCGTCCGATCCTTAGTATTAGCCCTTAGCGTTAATACTAAGAAGAGCTAATATCTCGCTTTAGCCGAGATATACGCTTCACAGCTTCTAGATCTCACGCGGATCGACGAAGCTCTGTCCGATTTTCCACGGATATCAACGTCCCCGTCACAGGCCAAAGACCCACGCAAGCAAGAGATGATAAACGGATCTTGCGTTTGTTTGAAAAGAGTTGTATTTTTTTGTTTTCATTGTGTAAGGGTCTTATAAAAAGGCTATCTTTTTGTTTCATTGTAACGATTGAAGTTGTAATGAATGCAGCAATGAATACAGCAACTTTTTCCGCAAACAAGCTGGCGACCACAGAGTATATGAGCCTTGGCCTTCTCCAACAACTCATTAATGGCGGAAGGGGTCAACACGTCTAATTCACGAATGGATGCACTGGAATCACCCTCCAAGTTCTGGAACAAATAGCAGGCAAACTGCTTCAAGCTGACCTGCCTCTTCCTCTTCGCTTGAGGAGAAGTCTGAACAAAGGAGGTATGATAATGGCAAGTAAGATCCCAGAGAGTGTCATACATGTCAGGAGTATCTTTCTTCATACACTCCAACTGCTGGTTCGAGGGGAAGTACTCCTGATACGGACAATCCCCCATCGGAAGACCCGAAACATAATGCATCTCATGCAAAGCTAACCCTAGCTCACCACCACTGGTCAGAAAGGTGTTGCTGTCAGGCATGTAGGTCTCCAGCAAAGCCAAGAAATGGCGACAGCTGACTGGGATTCCGTACATGGTGGCTCGTATGGGCGCGTACAACCCACTGCTCTTCAGATCCCTCTCCCAGCGCGCCAAGACGAAATCAGTCATGCGAGCCCACCACCCTTTGGCTAGTGAGGAAGCCCAGCCATAGCATCTGTATTCTTGGTAATAGGTAACCGTCTTCCCCCAGAAAGCTAGACGAATTACTCACGTGGGAGCAGCTGCTGCACCTCGCCTGGGGTGCAGCTGTCAAGGCCCATAATCCCGGGTCGAAGACACGAACGTCATGATACCCATTAGAGCCGGGAGTCTTATGGTGAGTGGCATATCCACACTGAACCCGCTCAGCATCTTCAGTAAGGTGCCAAGACATCTGTCGCTCCACGGCCTGTCCCTTCAAGTGACTGAAAGAATACTGTCGTGAATGGAGGGAATATAAAAGACACCCCTTCGCTGAGAGTCAGCCAGGCTCCTCGCAAGGCGTCAACCGCCAACAGGAATCCTCGACATTGATCTCCGAACATGAAACTCGGCTCTTTAAAGCCTGAGTGAGGTTAGAATCAGCCGCGTTGGGGGGGGGGCGGGGGGGGGGGGGGGGCGGGGGGGGTGGGGGTGGGTGGGGGGGTGGGGAGAAGGGGAGGAGGAGGGGGGGGGGGGGGAAGGGGGGCGGTGGGGGAGGGGGGGGGGGGTGGGGGAGAGGAAGCATCTGGTAATAAGCTGACGCAAGCAATGGCGCCCTCCGTCCCGTAACAAGCGGCAGGATTCATCGGGGCATCTCTGTCAAACCGAGGAAGTGGACTAACGGCCTGCCTAAGGGAAGCTGAAGAGAAGACCTCCCGACTACAACCGGTGTTGGCGTGAGGAGGAAGACTACCCGAGGGGAATTCCACTGCAATAACGCACAAGGGTGGAGTCAGAAAATTCATAAGAAGAATGATAAGCTCATTCACGGAATAATTGGAGAGACGATTTTGAGTGTCCTACACCGGAAGAACGGTATGCATCATCACGTGAATAACGTGGTGACATACACCGACCTATAAGGCATAGGACGACACAAAATCGCCCCAATATACCGGAAGACTTGAATTGGCTAAGCAAGACAAGTCTGCAACCTTAACCCCCGCAAAGGAGGGTGTCGGTTCTTCCTTCATGACCCGCAAAGAGGTCAATCAGGGATACAAGAAAAAAAAAATCTCTGCATAAATTCTCACCCCCGAAGAATGAGGCCGCAGGGGAAGATGTCGCGGGAACCTCTTCCTCACTATGCTGTGAATGAGAACGACTCCTACGAGGTCGAGATCGGCGTGGAGACATTGGAAATCTACAACGAAAAGCAGCAAGTCAGGTACAATCTAAAAAAAATGAATACACGAAATTTAAAAGGGAAATTAAGAACTTTAATTAAAATCCTATACATAAATAGGATTTCATAATTGAAGTCTAGTTAAACCTACAAATTTCGTGCACACGAAATAATGATTGTCATTTTTCGCGGTGAATTTTGGTGAAATACCTAAAATACCCTTCGTGTTCAAGGCCAAAATTCGGGTCAAGGACACGCCCGGGTTGGGTCATGGTCATCATATCTGATCATATAGCACCCCCCGGTACCTCACAATTTTAGTTAATTTTACAAATAAGCCCTTTTGTAGAATTGAGCCAATTTTGCATATAGACCCCTTCACAAATTCCAATTTAATGTCCACATACCCTTATCAAAACTCTGGTTATCGGATTATGGTCTAAACTTTTGGAATTTCAGCCCTAAATTTCATCCCTTTTGCAAATAAACCCCTCTACACTTTGTGGGTTGCTTTTTGCAAATAAACCCCTCAAACAACATTGGTTTTCTTGCATAAAGCACCCCCCACATTTTCGACCAAGTGGATATGCAATCCAAGACCTAATTTCAGTCCCATTTTACATAAAAACCCCTACAAATTTCAGTCATATTGTAACTTTGCATAAAGGCCCCCCAAAATTTCGGCCCTATTTGTAACTTTGCATAAAACCCCCCAAATTCTTGTACCTACACAACCCATCATCCAAGAGCCTATCCTCTAACTCATGGGAACATAAAGCTATGATCTTTCTTGAAAAAGAGGAGAGTTTTGAGAGAGATTACCAAATCAAGAAGCTTTGAGCTTGAGGTTGAAGATGATGGAACCCTAGCTTGAGAGGAGAACTTCGGCCAAGGGGGAGCACCAAGAAATCCGAAAATTCCTTGTGGAGTTTATGGGTTTTAAGCTCTTGAAAGAGGAGAAACAATGGTGGAAGGAGGAAGAAAAAAGTGTTTGAAATTTAAGAGGGAATCATTTTGAATTTTGAAAAGAGGGGGGAAACAAAAGGGGAAACAAACAAAAGAAGAAAAAGACAAAAAAACACAAGAGGGGGAGGGTGTCTCGGCCCTAGAACCAAGACACCCTAGGGTGTCTCGGCCTTGGCCGAGAAACCCAAGGGTGTCTCGGCCAAGGGTGAGACACCCACGGGTGTCTCGGGTCCCGTTTGCCTTGGTCGAGACACCCCAAGGTGTCTCGGCCAAGGGTGAGACACCCCCGGGTGTTTCGGGTCCTGTTTTGTCCCCATATGCCTATTTCAGGCCCGAATTCGCCCATTCTCGTCGTTTATTGGATGTCTTGATGAAAATCGACACCAATCAACATTCGATGCGCAAAACCCTAAGGGTCAACGCCGGTCAACGCGTAACCCTAGGTCAACGCCAGTCAACGCGTTGC
>NC_033800.1:105946412-105975783 GCF_001876935.1 Asparagus officinalis
TGCTGATACCTCGCCTGGGGGTGCAGTGTTAAGGCCCATAATCCCGGGTCGAAGACCACGAACGTCATGATACCCGTTAGAGCCGGGGGTCTTATGGTGAGTGGCATATCCACACTGAACCCGCTCAGCATCTTCAGTAAGGTGCCAAGACATCTGTCGCTCCACGGCCTGTCCCTTCAAGTGATTGAAAGAATATTGACGCGGAATGGAGGGAATGTACAAGACAGCCCCTTCGTCGAGAGTCAGCCAGTGTTCCTCGGTAAGGGCTCGGCTTCTTTAAAGCCTGAGTGGAGGTAGAATCCGCGGTAAAGGAGGCATCTGTAATAAGCTGGCGCAGGCAATGACGCCCTCCTTCCCGTATCAAATGACAAGATTCGTCTGAGCGATCTCTGTCAAACCGAGGGAGTGGACTAACGGCCTGCCTGAGGGAAGCTGAAGAGAAGACCTCCCGGCTACAACCAGTATTGGCATGAGGAGGAAGGCTGCCCGCAGGAAACTCTACTGCAATAAAGCACAAGGGTGGAGTCAGAAAATCCATCTCATAAGAAGAATGATAAGCTCATTCACGGAATAATTGGAGAGATGATTTTGAGTGTCCTACACTGGAAGAACGGTATGCATCATCACATAAATAATATGGTAACATACACCGACCTATAAGGTATAGGACGACGCAAAATCGCCCCAATATACCAGAAGACTTGAATTGGCCAAGCAAGACAAGTCCGAAACCTTCACCCCCGCGAAGGAGGGTGTCGGTTCTTCCTTCATGACCCGCAAAGAGGTCAATCAGGGATGCAAAAAAGAAAAATCGGCATAAATTCTCACCCCCGAAGAATGAGGCCGCGGAAGAGGATGTCGTAGGAACCTCCTCCTCACTATGCTGTGAACGAGAACGACTCCTCCGGGGACGAGATCGACGCGGAGACATTGCCAATCTGCAACGAAAAGCAACAAGTCAGGTACAATCTAAAATATGAATACACGAAATTTAAAAGGGAAATTAAGAACTTTAATTAAAATCCTATACATAAATAGGGTTTCATAATTGAAGTCTAGTTAAACCTACAAATTTCGTGCATGCGAAACAATGATTGTCATTTTTCGCGGTGAATTTTGGTGAAATACCCAAAATACCCTTCGTGTTCAAGGCCAAAATTCGGGTCAAGGACACGCCCGGGTTGGGTCATGGTCATCATATCTGATCATATAGCACCCCCCGATACCCCACAATTTTGGTTAATTTTACAAATGAGCCCTTTTGTAGAATTGAGCCAATTTTGCATATAGACCCCTTCACAAATTCCAATTTAATGTCCACATACCCTTATCAAAACTCTGGTTATCGGATTATGGTCTAAACTTTTGGAATTTCAGCCCTAAATTTCATCCCTTTTGCAAATAAACCCCTCTACACTTTGTGGGTTGCTTTTTGCAAATAAACCCCTCAAACAACATTGGTTTTCTTGCATAAAGCACCCCTCAAATTTTCAACCAAGTGGACATGCAATCCAAGACCTAATTTCAGTCCTCTTTTGCACAAAAGCCCCTCAAATTTTTGGCCATATTGTAACTTTGCATAAAGGCCCCCCAAAATTTCGGCCCTATTTGTAACTTTGCATAAAACCCCCCAAATTCTTGTACCTACACAACCCATCATCCAAGAGCCTATCCTCTAACTCATGGGAACATAAAGCTATGATCTTTCTTGAAAAAGAGGAGAGTTTTGAGAGAGATTACCAAATCAAGAAGCTTTGAGCTTGAGGTTGAAGATGATGGAACCCTAGCTTGAGAGGAGAACTTCGGCTAAGGGGGAGCACCAAGAAATCCGAAAATTCCTTGTGGAGTTTATGGGTTTTAAGCTCTTGAAAGAGGAGAAACAATGGTGGAAGGAGGAAGAAAAAAGTGTTTGAAATTTAAGAGGGAATCATTTTGAATTTTGAAAAGAGGGGGGAAACAAAAGGGGAAACAAACAAAAGAAGAAAAAGACAAAAAAACACAAGAGGGGGAGGGTGTCTCGGCCCTAGAACCAAGACACCCTAGGGTGTCTCGGCCTTGGCCGAGAAACCCAAGGGTGTCTCGGCCTTGGCCGAGACACCCCAAGGTGTCTCGGCCAAGGGTGAGACACCCACGGGTGTCTCGGGTCCCGTTTTGTCCCCGTACGCCTATGTTGAGCCCGGATTCACCCGTTTTTGTCGATTATTGGATGTCTTTATGAAAATCGACACCAATTAACATTCGATGCACGAAACCCTAAGGGTCAACGCTGGTCAACGCATAACCCTAGGTCAACGCCAGTCAATGCGTTGCGACAAAAGTCAACGTTCAAGGATTCAAAGTCCACACAAGTCGACGTTCGACGATCCAAAACCCTAAGGGTCAACGCCGGTCAACGCGTAACCCTAGGTCAACGCCAGTCAACGCGTTGTAACCAAAGTCAACGTTTGACGATTCGAAACCCTGAGGGTCAACGCCGGTCAACGTGTAACCCTAGGTCAACGCCAGTCAACGCGTTGCAACCAAAGTCAACGTCTGACAATTCGAAACCCTAGGGTCAACGCCGGTCAACGCATAACCCTAGGTCAACGCCAGTCAACGCGTAACTCTAGGTCAACGCTGGTCAACGCATTGCAACCAAAGTCAACGTTTGACGATTCAAAACCCTAAGGGTCAACGCCGGTCAACGCGTAACCCTAGGTCAACGCCAGTCAACGCGTAGCGACAAAAAGTCAACACGCGGTGGTCCGAAACCCTAAGCCAGCACAATGTGGCGGAGGTAGTTCAAAGCCAACTCAATGACACGAGCCAAACTCAATTCATCAGCTGCAGACTCGAGACTCCGACGACGGCCAGACGATAAACGCAGCGCCGGCTATTCGTCAAAGCATCGAATAGACCGAAAATCGAAGGAGCCAAGAGTTGAAGCTAACTACAGGTCCTTACGCCGATTGAAGGCCAAACCAATCACATCCAAAGTATTCCAGCCTCTTCTATAAAAGAAATGAGTCCGGAACACTTTGGAGGGGGTATCTGTAGGCATTGAAAATTGCCTATAGGTCTCCACGAACGGTTCAGTGTTAAAGAGCGACGATGAACGTCACTATCCGATCCACAAGAGTCTAATTGACGTCAATGAACAACTAAAGTGAATCGACGAGCTACGTGAGCGGATAGGATTTCGGAACTACCAAGACCCGGACCAATCAGGAACCCGGCACTGTTCACAAAAAGGACAACGCCCTTCGTACCTCGACCACTCTACAGATAATCCAACCACCAGAGCGGATCGAACTCTTCGTCAAACATCCAACGCACCCGGAATCACTCAAATCCGAGTTCGGACGAAGAATCTACAGGGAAAACAACCGAATCACCTCAAACGGAGTCTCGGGAGGTCGAAACACCCCGGGGGTGTCTAGGAAAAGCCTAGACACCCCAGGGGTGTCTCGGCTTGGCCGAGACACCCCAAGGGTGTCTCGGCCATGGCCGAGACACCCTAGGGTGTCTAGGCCCCCTACCTAACCCCTAGAGCCCTCATATGCCTATAAATAGACCCCTTGAGCCTTGCTTTTGAGAGGAGGAATTTTGGAGAGCCTTGGCGAAGCTCTGCTGCAGTGAAGAGTAGCCGTGCGCTTCAACAAGGAGAGGTCCACATCAGAGCCTTCATCACCCGTCTGATCCTTAGTATTAGCCCTTGGCGTTAATACTAAGAAGAGCTAATATCTCGCTTTAGCCGAGATATACGCTTCACAGCTTCTAGATCTTACGCGGATCGACGAAGCTCTGTCCGATTCTTTCGGAACAGATCTGATTGCCCGGTGGTCCACGGATATCAACGTCCCCGTCACAGGCCAAAGACCCACGCAAGCAAGAGATGATAAACGGATCTTGCATTTGTTTGAAAAGAGTTGTATTTTTTTTGTTTTCATTGTGTAAGGGTCTTATAAAAAGGCTATCTTTTTGTTTCATTGTAACGATTGAAGTTGTAATGAATGCAGCAATGAATACAGTAACTTTTTCCGCAAACACGGGGTTGCAGATCCAGATGTCCCTTTGTTACAAACTATGGAGGAGTGCAAATGGGAGGCCTGGCTGTAGCATGAATTGACAATGCAGTTCGGGATTCATAATTGCTGAGAGTATTTTAAGTGCTTCCCTTAATTCTCTAGCCATTATAACGAGCTGCTTGTTGATGAGGAATAGCACAGGAGGAACATGACTATCTTAGATGTGGGCTGCTTTTGTTGGCTGATGAATATCTACTGCAGCTATCTGATTTTTTGTGTGAGGAACACATGCAGCATTTAGTCTTACTTCCCTTGCTGGTTCGTTCGTCACTTTGGTTATGACCAACTGTACATTGGGAATCCGAACAAGAGGTTGAAGGTTCATGGAGGTCTTATTGACGGGGCTCGGGCATGATTTTGGAGCACAACAGGTTGCACGAGTGCCAAGTTCAATCATCCTGTTGCAGATCACATTCTTGTGTTGCAAATGGCTCATAGCTGCCAATGTACGTATGAAGAAAAAGAGGATTTTAAAGTCATAGGCGTAAACAATATAAAGACTTGCCACTGAAGCAGTTCAAGAAGCTGTATCATCTAGAAAGGGTAACAAACCCGTTGAATCATCTGGCAAAGGGAAGAAAGTTGCTGATCCTGATGAGGGTGAGGAGGAACTATTCACGGATGTATCTTGGCCATACAAGAAAAAGGTGAAGCCGGGGGTGACGATGAAGAAGGTGTAACGGATCTCCCACCTTCTTTCTTCCTAAGAGAGGGTGCGAGCTCACCCGTTGCTCATATGACTCGTCGTTTCGACCAACCTAAGTCTCTGGAACAATCACCATCTCCTTCAAAGTTTAAGATAAAGGAGGCCTCCAAGGAACCAAGAGAAAGAGTTGTTCTCACTTGTCCACACCGGATGACAGTGGAAATTCGTAGTGAGGATGAAGAAGAAGATACAGAGCCCCAATCTAGGCTCACTCGCAGAAAGAGATCTCGATCCTCAACTCAGGCCCAAGCTCCAGTTTCCCCTAAGGTCAAGTTGCACACCAAGTTCCGACAAGAGGGATTTGCTACCTTGGAGTAGCTTAGACCAATGAAGAGGATGCAAAAGGTCGCACACAGGCCACGCATTGCATTGCCAACTTCTCAAGGAGTGCTGATCAGTGAATTCCCATTAGAACAGGGAGGTAATGTTTCACCCTTATGTCGCTTTTAACATTTGATCTTCAAGTTCAGTAAAGATGTCATTTATTTTTTGTTCAAAGGGGATCGCGAAGAACGTGAGATTCCACACGAACCCACTTCTCCTGGATTTGGTCATTCCAAGGAACTAGGCTTCACTCAACAGATGAATGAGGCTATGAGTGAGGAGCCCTTAGGTGCTAAAGTTGCTAGGAATCTGGTGTCTAATTCGATCCCGTTGCTGAAGTCACTCCTAAGGCCTCCAGCCCAGGTATTTCTAGTATAGATACTACCTTATTTGTGTGGTTATTCAGAGAGTTGAGTGACTCAAAATTTGTACCTCCTCTAATTGTTTGTGTGCTTCGTGTTCTTTTAGAGAAGCTAAAGGAAACATGTACAAGTGCCAGAGTTGCTGAATCTTCTAAAGGTAAAGTTGACTACCACTTGATGTGGATTCCTACTTTTTCTTTTGTATTTAAAGTTATCTCCTTTTTGCAAATGTTATTATGGAGAAATTAACTGAAGAGGAGGCTACTCATGATGCTATTTTTGGAGATTTTTATGAACTCGATCAAATGATAAGCCTCTCTGAAGCTGACCACAAGTTGATTTCTGATATGCTATCAGAGCCGGGTCAGAGTGAAGCTGTTGGACCAACCATTGAAGGTAGTTCATCTGCACGTATGTGTTTCATTCCAAAGTCACTTTTACTTATTTCTTAATTTTCAGCACCCATGTGAGAATTTTGGTACTAGGACCAGTCACTGGTGCTAACATAGCTACTATCTCCAAGACTGCTAAACAACTCAAGGACTTTGATACCTTAGGTTTTGATCAAGAAGTTACTGAAATTCAATCATCCACCTTCCAACCTGAAGCCACTGTTCTATCGGACCCGATGATCATGGAGGCTTCGGCTAGAATTGAGGCTAGTCCCGTTGCTCACGATACGAGACCAATTGATGGGGCACCTACCCTGCATAGGTTGGGCATACAGGCAACCTTCCTTTCATGAGGGATAAAATTCAAAGCTAAAAAATATAAGAGACTTTTTCCTTCTAAGTTCAAGGAATAGATTCCAAATTAAGGAGTGAGAAATGGTTGGTGCATCCGTAACCGTTGAATCTGAACAAACTCCAGCAACTCATGAAGTTGAGTCAGCGGGGCTAGAACAAGAGTGCCAACCTGAAGGATCTTTTCTTGGCATTGGTATATTCTCTCCCCTAATTATTTTAAGGTTCCGAATGTTAACATCGCGCTTAATAATTTTTTGGAGTGTTTATTTCCTTTCCTTTTCTTGTAGCGCCTTATTCATCATTATATAATTCTATCAAGGCGTTGATGTCAGATGAAGATTTGGAAATGGCCCTGATCTGCTTGGAGCTTCATAGCTTCGCCTTCTTCCTGAACATAATTATCAACTGAGTTCTTTACAAGGGATCACCCTTTCACTCTTTCAAGCGACTCCTCGATCAACATTGGACAAATATTAGGGAAGAAAGGTATACAAACTTGGTTGATTCTATTGTAGAAGACTTGGCTCACTTAGAGCAGGAACTCCAAGAGCTGAAGGAACTTTGGACTGCTGGTGCTTCCTCATATGTAGCTGCTCACATGGAATTGAGGCTAAAGACTTGGCATGATACACAGACGTTCGTTGGGCTTGAACTCCAAAAACTATAGGGTCGTGTGAAACAAATAGAGGTAGGTCTCTCAAGGAAAGCAAAAAATAAGACTGACTTGCTTCGATCTCTAGAATCATGCCATGCAGAGATAGCATGCCTCAACAAAGCACTTGAAGAAGCCATGAATGCCCGGGCCATCCTGGAAAGCGACATGGCTGGCGTTGAGAATGATCACGCAAAGATGCTCGAGAAGCTGAAGCCTCAGAGAGAGAAGCTTGATGAAATGGAGAAGGAAGTTGCGAAAGCTCTGACTACTACTGAAGACTCCATAAGAGCTGATTTGTGTGTTGAGCTTGAACGAGGTTATGAGGAGAAATTCTCTATGCTGGAGGATTAGATATATAGTCGCAAGTTGTTTGTAGAGTGATAACACCACATTTGTATCTTTTTTTTTCATTCTATGAATAAAATGAACTTTATGATGGTTTACACTCTATTATGATTACTTATTCTGATTAGAGTAAATACTCATAGGATTTTTGGCAAACCCTCAGCCATCAACAGATTTGATGAGTCTTTATCGACTACCATTTGAGTTGGGCTAGCATGCAGATTGTATAACTCCGTTCCACATGTAATGTTGTGCTAAAAGAGTAAACTCTCTTAGACTTAGTGCTATGATGTTGAATACGTAGGCTTCGTCGTTCTTACGGGAATAGACTACCCAGCTATGTGTGTTAGACGTAGATTTATCTTTGGTTAAGGATCGGGATAAAACTCACTATGCATGATTGGCATAGATTTAAGTGGCATTAATTTAGTAATAATAACTGGATACACGTGTAAACCTTTTTGGAGTTTTGTGTCTTCTCTTGGGGCAGTGACGAACCCTGTTGTGTCTCCTCTTGGGATAGAGACGAACCTTGTTTTGAAGGGAAAGAAGGTATTTTTTATCTTTCTCTTCGGGGGACTCCTTGTTCACATGAACTTAGAGTTGAAGAATTCTAGATGCATGTGTATCAGAGAATCTAGAAGGAAACTCAGAGTGGGATCTCCACTCTGAGAATCATATTTGAGTCATGCCACATGGCGTTGACTCAAAAGGGAGCTTTTAACTCATGAGAGTAAAAGTTGAAATTTGGATAACCCTAAACTGTCTCAAGGTTTGATTACCCAATTAAGAGTTTGAGACGGCCCTAACTTTCTAAAGGTTTGATCTCTCAAGTTTGTGTGGACATCTCATTCATAGAAGGAATTTAGAGGGGATTTTGATTTTTGCCCCAACTATATGAAGGTTTGACTAGGTGGGAGTTTGGAACGACCCTAACTGTCCGAAGGTTTAATCTTCCAATTTGAGTGGACCTCTGATTCATGGAAGGAATCGAGAGGGGATTTTGGTTTTGGCCCTAATTATCTCAAGGTTTGACCAAGTGGGAGTATGGAACGACCCTAACAATCCGAAGGTTTGATCGTCCAATTTGAGGGGACCTCTCGTTCATGGAAGGAATCAAGAGGGGATTTTTATTTTGGCCCTAACTATCTAAAGGTTTGACCAAGCAAGAGTATGGAGGTAGTAGAGATAACAAGGATGGTGTTGATTGTCAAAATCACTTTGTCAATGAGGATATAGTGGGAGTGTTGGTGTCAAGTTCTCATTGGTATTTTCTTGCAAAAACCTTACATAAAAGGCTTGCTAATTACTACAGATTATCAATTAATGCATTGTAAAACATCGAGTACCATGTCAGGACTTTAACAGCGGGTGTGTTAAATGCCTAGACACAGCAAGGATGTATGGATTTAACCATGAAAGAAGGTATTTTTTATCTCTTTAATGGTTAATGAGTTTGATTTGGTGGTTCCACCATCAATTGACAGATCAGTGAGGGATTTTGTAATGCAGGACTGTTAATTGTTGAACGTTCATCAATTATACAGTAAAAATCTTGTTGGGGAAGATTGATCAAATGGGATCATCAGATTTTTGTCCCAATGAAAGTGTGAACAAAGAATTATGGTGGGAGGGTTGATGAAGTTAATCCTGACCATTAAAAATAACCAAGGATCATGGATGAATGAAAGAATGTATTTTGTTATCTTTCGCTTCACGAGAGGATTCTTGTTATCCAGAAAATACTAATGACCAAAAAATTTTGTTTCAAGATAGATTTGAAAGGATTCAAAGATTCGTTCCAATTGGATTGAAGCCCTAGAATATGCTTCATCTCTAAAGGAACTTAGAGTCACCGTGGGATAATTTTAATCATCTCAAAAATGATTAAGAAAAACTATTCAGATGGTTGAACTCCATCTTAAATAGTTAGTTGATGTCGGGTTATCCTTAAGAATACTATGCGTAGTATTCTTCAGGAACTTCCCGTTGGTGGGCAACGCTGCCATTATGTGCATGAATATGTACAACGTGTACAATAATTGAAGTTACGTGCATCAAATAGGTTATTCTGAATACACTAAGGTTAGTACTTCTTCAGTAAATTTTTATTAATTAGCATCATGATCTTATCACCATCTTTGGTGATCCAGCAATATGCTCCATTTGAGTAGGCTGTCTCTACTATAAACGGTCATTCCCATTTAGGTTGGAATTTGCCTTTTTTCTTCGAGTTGAGTATCATTGGTCGCTGAACGACAAGTATCAAGTCTCCCTCTTTAAATACCCACGGTCAGACCTTTTTGTCAATGTAGCATCAAAAATAGCTTATAGGTTCCCGTACGCAACTCGAGATAGAAAAAAGAGGATAAACATCATTATCTAAGTTAACGAGGATTATCTAAGGCCGTAAGAAAGCAAATAGGTGAATGAAGCGAGTTGATGAAACATACGAGTCAACGGGATGGCAAAATAGCGAAGAAAGGACTCGATCGGAAGTTTCATTTCACTCATGAAAGACGAAGCGTCATTTGTGTCTCGTTCACTCCATGTGTGTTTTACCCAGGGGAGGTTGTATATCTCTTCTCTGGGTGAATTAGAGGTGAAATAATTAAAACACGCCAATGGTGTCTCGGCCAAGGCTGAGACACCTGGCTAAGAGAAGCCGTTTTTTGCACATTAATCGCCTAGAAATCTATTTTTCAATAAGATTTTGAGATTTCTTAATTCCACAGCCTCTCTAACAAATTTAAGCCTATCTTTGAATGTGGTTAAGTAGTTACAACTGAGGATAATATTAAATCGTTCGTTTTTATCCGAAAATAGAGCTTCTAAAGCCTATAAATACAGCCCTAGGGCCTTCATTTAGAGGGATGGGGAATTTAAAAGAAACGCCGAAGCCCTATCGAATTAGGGAGTGAGGAGCACAAATTTTAGCAAGAAGAAGCAAGTCCTCGGTGAGTTCTTCGACAAAAAGGAGGAAAGTATGATAGATCTGCAGATGCTTTATCCTCATTCATCCGCTTTCCTTGAGATCGCACCGTTGCTATGATCTCGAGAAGAGTGTTTATCTCATCGTTGCTGAGATATTCACTTCAATTTATTGTCTCCTTCAAGAGGCAACAAAATTAATCGGGTCTGATCATTTGGTGGTCCTTTGATAAACTATAGCACTGGCAAAGATCCTATGCAAACAAAAGACCGATAAATGATCTCTTTGCGTGTGTTTTCTAGAAAGTTATAATTTTTCAATCTCTTCTTTTGAATTCATTGTAAATACCTGAAGTTATAATAAATACCATAAAGAAATTAACTTTCGATGTGAACACGTTGGCGATCACAGTGGGAGCCATTAGCCTCGATATCGAGACTGTCGTGCCACAGCCGATGATCAAGATCCCTGTGGATGAAGAGGTCAAATATAAGTTCGACCAGTAGAAGTTCGAGGAGTACGTCTCCTCCTCCTCCTCCAGATATTCCTCTCCTTACAAGCACAGAAGGAGAGCTTCCGTGGAGAAGGTTTATTGGCCTTCAGATCTGAAGACTCAGGGTGACAATCTTCGCCCAAGTGCTGTTGAAGACTCCTATTCGGCATCCAAGGAAGCCAGATCTGATGCTCACAAGAACTCCCCAAAAGTCAAGGAGTTACATGTTGAATGCATGCCAGTTCTGACGAAGAGGGCTCAGTAGTGACGGTGCCAATGTCTTGCCCATCAATTCGCGAAAGCTCTAGAGCAGGTAGACTGACTCCTTTATCAAGTAGATTTAGAATTCAAAAGGCTCTAAATGACTAAGCCTTAATCGTAGCAAGCAATGGGTTCCTCCTCCCAACCGCCAACTAACAAATGAGTTCGTGTCAAACAAACCCATTCTACTCTTGAGGAGCGCATCCAGAAACACTATGCACTTCTTGCGCATGCACGAATCCATGTGCAAAAGGCACAAGAATTACAAAAGGAAGAGGTGGTCAAGGAATCACCAAAATTCAAGCAAGTTTAGGTGCTAAATGCTAAAACAGTGCCAAGAACAGCACCGAAATAGCCAAGGGGCCTCCACTTAGGGAGAGACGTCAGTCGTGTCTTTTACTGAATTCTAGCTCCAAGGTTGCCTCCCAGCCTTCGTCAACTTCTGATCCTATTCCTCTTGGTCTCGCACCTCTGGTTAAGCCCTACGGTAGCGTGGATCTCTCTAAGTTTAGGATTTCGTTGAAGGATCGCCTTGGTCCTCTACACATAGATAGAAGCAAAACTCTTATTAAGGAACACTTGGGTCTGCTGAATAATTCCTAAGCAACTATTCAGACTAGGGTCGTACATGCCCTCCTAACAAATTGATACCTGGAACCACCCACTTGGGGGTGTGTGCCGAGAATCAGGAGCCCCCTAGGGTTTCACCCTCACAAAGGTGTGATTCTAGACGTGTGATTCCTACGAACGCTAGCAAGGTGTTACCTATTTAGAAGAAAATGTATCCAATAGAAGACGGCGTTATACCTAAAAATTCAAGTAAACAACTGATAGGGTGCTCCGGCCAGAACGTCGATGAGTTGTACTATCGAACTGGGGGTATGAACAATTCACGAAAGAGAAGTACTCCAGGATCAGACACTCACTATCCTTGTGAGAGGTTAATCAGGGTAGTATCAGAATGTAGCTGCCCCAAGATCGCTCCACAGAGGGTCTCGGTATTCGAAAGGATCTCCACTGAAGCGTCCAAACCCAAACCAAGGCGCTTCCGCAAAAGAAGATCAACTAGTCAAGCTGATGAATTCCCGGAGGTCACTATCAACATGGCTCACTAGGAAAAGTCAACTAGGCATTCCAGTCCCGATCATTTGCTCGGGGCATCTCAGCGCCTCACTTGGTTGCGGTCCAGGATTATCAGACCTAGACTGATGAGATGGCACTCCTCAGATGATAAAGCATCAGATACAAACTCTATAATCGATTCAGACAATACAATATCTAGCACAGGACGAAATCAAGAATCGTTCATGATCACTACTGAGCAGATGGCTTAACTCCTTCAACGGGTCAAGGATTTACATGACCAACAACTCCAAGAGATATCAAATCAGCACGGTTAATCTAGTCATTGTAACACTACTAGTCAGGTAGACAGTGACCTAGAAGTGGAGGAGAATATCAATGCTAATACCTCTCCCGATAATAATGATGTTGGGGGTGACCCCAACAATAATACCAACACTGGGGTGGCCCCATCAGCAACACCAACATTGGGGGTGGTCCTATTGGTCCTCCTCAAATTTGCCAAAAGAGAAATATAGGCGAAGATGTGAAGATGAATGACCTTGAAAGCATGATCAATGCTTTGATGTCTGCTCAAGAGGTAAAGAAGACAGGCATCCAATGTCCTTTTCCAAGAGAGTGGGAGTCGATTCTGTATCAGGCAAAGTTTAATTTAATCAACTTCATGCCATTCGACGGAAGAGGTTCTCCCACTCAGCACTTGATTTACCTCAAGTCTCACCTGGGTTTGATCTCCGGCAATAAACCCTTGATAGTCCGATCATTCGTCGGCACCCTATGCAGAGCTGCCTTTGATTAGTACTGCCGTCTTAAGCTAAGAAGTATCAACAGCTGGGATGACATGGAGAGCATGTTTCTCACAAACTTCTTCAATGATGATACTGTGGTGTCAATCGGAACATTGTTTGATAAGAAGCAAAAGGACGGAGAATCTGTTGAGAACTTGTCAAGCATTTTCTGAATAAGGCAATGAACTGCCGAGATCCAGTCATGGAGTAATTCATCCTCCAAACGTGTCACAACAATATTTCTTTGGATGTGTTGGAAGCTATGGGCATAGCACCATCCAAGACTTAAAAAGAATTAAAGGTGTGTGGGGAGCAAGCTGAACGTTTCCTTAAAAGGAAGAAGGCTGAAAGAGGTCAACCAATGGCTAATGCCCCAAATCAGAACTTCTTCACTCGTGATATAGGGAAGGCGCAAGAAAATGAAGGTGATGCCAACCAGACCTTCTAGCTGTAACCGCAATAGCAACAGCAGCCACAACAACAGGCACCAAAGCAGCAATCACCTCAGTGGCAGCAATGACCTCAAAGGCAAAACCCCAGCCACAACAACAGGCACCAAAGCAGCAATCACCTCAGTGGCAGCAATGACCTCAAAGGCAACAGAAGGCTTCTGAGCCAAAATTCCTGAAGGAATACTCTTTTAAGGAAGATGAGGCCTCCGGTATCTTTAATTACCTGTTGGAGAACAACTAGATCAAGCTACCCCCAATCACCGATCATAAGGGAGCCAAGAAGACTACAGATCTATGATACTACGTATTCCACAGGGTGGTTCATCATCCCACTAAGACATGTTATGCCCTCAAAGACAAGATTCAAGCCTTGATTGATGTTTGGATTATAACCGCAAAGCAATCCAAGTAAAAGAAGGTGGGAGCGAACATAGTAAACATTAGCTTTGGCTCTATTCCCCTCACGTGCTTTCAACCAGAACCCATGACGAAAGTAGAGATGAAGAATGTCAATGAAGATCCTCATAGGCAACGCCAGAAAGGCCTAGTGCCACACACGGCCTCTAACGACGAATTTTTTTGGTTCATCCCGATCTACTTTAATATGAACAATGGACAGGGTCTTTTTCCAAGAAGAAATCCAAATCCAATAGCAATGGAAAATCTTATTGCCCTACCATAACAATTCTAGAGGAAAATGACAAAGGGATCCCCACCTTCCTACTTTCTGATGATAAGCATGAAGCTTTTGCTACCAACGGAGAACCGGCCTTTTCCACTAGAAGCGGGAACGAGTATCGGTTCAACTTTCCTAAGGTGGTCAATTAATCATCTGAGCAGGGGGTGGTTACAACCACTACCAAATCTTCTGAAGAAACTCCTTAACAAAAAGAGCCTGCAGCTAAGTAGAAGGATAAAGAATCACAAAAGCAAGAGGTTCAGAACCTGAAGCAGTCTCAATTCTATCGTCTGATTGGGAGAGACAAACCTGAAAGTTTGAGCATTCCATACCGCTTCGATGTTATGGACCAATTGGCTAACATACCAGTGAGGATAACTCTATACAAGTTATTGCATTTATCTAAAGACACCATGGGGCTCTGTATGAAACCTTGGCCGATTCTGATGTGGTTCTCACTCAGACCAAGTCAATCCCTGAAGAACCAGAGTCGTCAACTCAACATTGTAACCTCGAGGCCAAACAATTCTCATGCATCACTTTCATCGAGGAGGACATGCAAGTAAGGAATTTGAAGTATGACAGACCTTTGTATTTTACCGGATACATTGGCTCTAGCATTGTCAACCGGATCCAAGTAGATCCGGGTTTCGCTGTTAGCATCATGCCACTCTGACTGATGTACAGTCTCGGAATTCTAGCTAGCAAGTTGGCTTCTATAGGCACTGTTATCTATGAATTCAATACTAGTGGGTCACAAAGCTATTGGGTAAAATCTGAGTGAAGTGCCTGCATGGAAATCTGAAGTTTGAGGTCACATACTATGTGATCGATGCAGAGACTTCCTATAACTTACTATTGGGTCGACCTTGGATCTATAGTATTGTTATACTCCCATACACCCTCCATCAGTTGTTGGACCCTAGAGGGGGGGTGATTAGGGTCAAGAGGCTCTAATATGCAATAAAAAGCAAACACAAACAAACCACAAAACAGTAAAGCAATTAAAGTAAGAGAAATAGAGTTAGGAGTTCGTTATCCTTGACGCGCGATGTGTTAACGAGGTTCGGCCCTCTGGCCTACGTCCCCGCTCCCCACTCTCGAGGAGAAATCCACTACACACCCGGTTTGGAAGCCAGAACTTTGTCTACACAGCGATCCCACACGATCTCTCTCACTACACAGTTTGATCTCAACAGATCACACTCCCTCACAGTTGATCTACACAGATCTCACTCACACAGCAGAAGAAAAGATGCAAGAACCTCTCTTTACACAGCCCCTATAGCAAAGAGTAGGTTTACGGAAACTGGGAAGTGAATCACACTTAAAACAGAGAGAAAACAGGCTTTGAAAATTTTTCTCAGGAAACAGAAAGCTCTCTCTGGTTTTTGCAAACGTTAGGGCTGAGGAAGAAGAAGAAGTCTGGGGGGTTTTTATAAAAGAGTTTAAACCAATTAAAAACAAAAACCCAATCTTCCTATTTAGGAAGATAATCTTCTTTTCAGACTCTCAGCTCAGACTGTGCCAAACACTATTAAGTGAAAGCACAGCGAACGAGGCAAAAACCGACCGTTTAAAAAAAAGTCGCGGCTGACCAAAGACACAAATCGGTTGATCGAAGGGAATTTCGGTCGACCGAAAAAATGCTTCGGTCGACCGACCGAAAATTTCGGTCGACCGCTAACAACCTTGAAAACTTGGAAAACAAGCAGAGTCAACGTCGGTCGACCGGTGTGGTCGACCGATTTGAAAGTCGAGATTTCGGTCGACCGTACCAGTCGACCGACGACCTCTCTGGAAAATAGTAAGGAATGGTCTTGGGAACGGTCGACCGGACCGGTCGACCGCTTTCTGATATATTGTAGAAAACAGGTTTTTGACTAGACTGAAATATTTGTAAAAATATTTATTTGACCTCTGAAAATTCTAAAACTTTGTAAAATGTTTTTGATACTAAAAACAAACTGCTTGGAAAAAGAATTTTGCAGATAGGTCCTCATACTTGTGAAAATTAGTATTTTCTGAAAAACGCTTAAAAACACAAGTATGAAAACGTGTGTGTGATTCCCAATAGCTTCAAGTAAAATCAGTAACTCTTTGCCTACATTTTAGCACTAGAGAGAGAAACAAAAGAAAGCTAATATCCTCATATATAAAGAACAATATTTGAGCTTTGATATAGCTTGAATCGGATGAAGCTTGTATTTGAATTTGTCGTTCTAAAATAACGTTGCTTCATCTCTTGGCCTCCTCCTCCTTTGGATATCATCGTTGTAGCATATATTCCATCCATCCTCCATTTATGGCACTAACGAGCTTGATAAATGAATTTACTACATTTACACTCAATAAGCCATTAGTACCGATAATGGTGGTTGTAAGAACATCATCAAAACATAAGGGCTAACAATCTCCCCCTTTTTGATGATGACAACCAACCATTATATAAGAGAAAAAATAAAATAGCTTATAGATAGGTGCTCCCCCTATCTATGAGCTCCCCCTAAATATATGCAACAAATGAGGAGATTTCTCTCCCCCTTTGTCACCATCAAAAATGGGGTAAAGAGAAATACTAAATGCAAAATACAACTAGTCAAGCAAGCAATGTAGAACGGTCACATAGTGCATAAGCCCAAACCATTTCTTATGCGACAAAAATCATCCTCTCCAAGAGGCTTAGTAAATATATCTGCTAGTTGAGATTTTGTGTCAACAAATACTAGGGATACATCTTGTCGCTCTACATGATCGCGTAAGAAATGATGGCGTACATCAATATGTTTAGTTCTAGAATGCAAAACCGAATTTTTGGAAATATTTATAGCACTTGTGTTATCACAAAAGATTTTAATATTTTGAAAATTCAAATCATAGTCAACTAAGCTCTGTTTCATCCATAAAACTTGAGCACAACATAAGCCGGCGGCAATGTATTCCGCTTCCGTAGTGGACAATGCAACACAATTTTGTTTCTTGGAAGCCCAAGAAACAAGGGAATTTCCTAAGAATTGGCATGTTCCACTAGTACTCTTGCGATCTACCTTACATCCGGCAAAGTCGGCATCACAAAAACCATATAAATCAAAAGAAGCGCTTTTTGGATAAAATAAATCAAGGTTAAAAGTTCCATTAACATACTTTCATCAAGCTTAACACTAGTACTCATGGGAGTAGGCGCATGCTTAGAATTCTCCAACTTGAATTTCTTCACCAATTCCTTCGCATACTTGCTTTGTGAAATGAAGATCCCATCCTTAGTTTGCTTGACTTGGAGCCCGAGAAAGAATGTAAGCTCTCCCATCATACTCATCTCAAAGTGATCCTGCATTACTTTAGAAAATTCCTTGCACAAGGATTCATTAGTAGCACCGAAAATGATGTCATCCACATATATTTGAACTAAAATGAAATCATTTTTCCTTTTTCTCACAAAAAGTGTGTTATCAATTGTTCCTTTTGAAAAACCATTTTCAATAAGAAAACTAGAGAGGCGAGCATACCAAGCCCTAGGAGCTTGTTTCAACCCATATAAAGCTTTTTGTACCCGGTAAACATGATTAGGAAAAGCATGATCTATAAAACCGGGGGGTTGCTCAACATACACTTCCTCTTCTATAAAGCCATTTAAGAAGGCACTTTTAACATCCATTTGAAAAAGTTTGAAATTTTTAAAGCTAGCAAATGCCAAAAACATCCTAATAGATTCCAACCTTGCAACCGGTGCAAAGGTTTCATCATAGTCTATGCCCTCCTCTTGATTGTATCCTTGGGCAACCAAACGAGCTTTATTTCTAGTTACAATGCCATGTTCATCAAGTTTGTTTCTAAAAACCCATTTTGTACCAATAACACTAGCATTGTTAGGTCTAGGAACTAACTTCCAAACTTCATTTCTTTGAAAATTGTTTAATTCTTCATGCATAGCCAAAACCCAAAACTCATCATTTAAAGCATCATTAACCTTTTTAGGTTCTAGTTGAGATAGAAATGCAACATTACCACATTCACTCAAGGCTTTTGAGCGAGTTATAACTCCTTTTGAAGGGCTCCCAATGATTTGTTCCTTTGGATGGTTTGATGTGAATTTCCAAGCTTTAGGTGGTTCAACTTGTTCTTGAGCATTGGTGCTATCTACATCCTTTTGAACTTCTATAGAGGGAGTGTCATTTATTTGCAACAAGTCCAATCCTCCCTCAATATCATCATCATCATCTTTCCTAGGCAACACAACTTGAGAGCCAACATTAGTCTCATCAAAAGTAACATTTATAGACTCTTCAACAACGAGGCTTCGTTTATTGAAGACCCTATAAGCCTTACTTCGAGGTGCATAACCCAAGAAAATACCAACATCAATTTTGGAATCAAATTTATCATGGTGATCTTTTGTATTCAAAATAAAGCATTTGCAACCAAAGACACGAAAATAACCAATGAAAGGAGTTTTTCCATAATAAAGTTCATAAGGGGTTTTCTTAAGCTTTGGTCTAATCAAAACACGATTTAAAACATGGCAAGCCGTATTGATAGCTTCCGCCCAAAAGTATTTTGGTAAATCAAATGAGTTTAACAATGTACGTGCCATCTCTTGTATGGTGCGATTTTTCCGTTCAACAACACCATTTTGTTGTGGTGTTCTAGGAGCGAAAAACATATGAGTTATACCATGATGAGCACAAAAATCATAGAAAAATTCATTTTGAAATTCACCACCATGATCACTTCTTATTTTAACAACTTTCAAATCTTTTTCATTTTCAATCCTTTTAACATGATTAGCAAATTCTTCAAAACAATCATTTTTCTTAGCAAGAAATATTGTCCATGTAAAACGAGAAAAATCATCAATAATCACAAAAACATAGTGTTTGCCTCCAAGAGAGGTAACACGCATAGGACCAAATAAATCAAGATGAAGTAATTGCAAGGGTTTAGAAGTCGATACCTCATGGATGGATTTAAAAGAAGACTTTGTTTGTTTACCTTTGGCACAATCCTCACAAATTGTATCTTTTATGAAGTGCAAGTTAGGTAGCCCTTTCACAAGATTCTTCTTAGACAATTTTGATATTAACTCCATATTTGCATGTCCAAGTCTCTTGTGCCAAATCCAAGGATTTTCATCAATTGCCGCAAGACACTTTACATCTTGATTCACTAGCTCATTCATCTCAAAAATGTAAACATTAGACTTACGATTGCAATAAAAACAATTTTTCCATCCATACTAATGATGCATTTATCCGGTTTAAAAGAAATATCAAAACCTTTATCACTTAATTGGCTAATACTAAGAAGATTATGATTCAAACCACTTACTAAATAAACATCTTCTATAATGGGTGAGGGTTTCTTACCAATAGAACCGATACCAATGATTTTACCTTTCTCACCACCACCGAAGGAGACATTGCCTCCTTCAATCCTTGATAGGGTTGCAAATAACTCTTTGTTGCCCGTCATATGATGTGAGCAACCACTATCAAGGTACCACATCTCCTTACGTCGTTGCCGTGACGTTCCCTACAAAAGAAGAAGATGAAGGTGTAGTAGCTTTAGGTACCCATGTCTTGGGTCCTTGGTGGTTAGTAGTCTTGGTACCTTTGGGTACCCATATCAAACCATAAAAATCTTCATTGTCTTTAATTCTACAATGAGTAGAAATGTGTCCATGTCTCATACAATAGGTGCATACAAAATTTCTTTTGTATGTACGAATGTTAGAACCACGAAACCTATTTCTACCATGGTGATTGTAGTTGTCATAAGCATGAGTGGGTCTAGTTCTACAACCCTCAATTTCTAATTTTTCAATCTTTGATCTTAATTGCTTGTTCTCGAAATCGAGATCTCCTAGCAATTCATCTTTTAGAGCAAGAGAGGTTGTTAGTTGCTCTAGCTTAATATCACAAGAGGTATGCAATTTTTTGAAAGAAGAGTATTCTTTAGACATTCTTTTAAATTCAAAGTTCAACTCTTCTAATGCCATAGCTATGTCACATTGCATATAGAAAGATTCACTTTCGGCCTCGGATATTACCTCTTGTTCATTTGCCATGAAACAAACATTTGGGTCATGAAGAGCAAATTTGGCTCCTTCTTCATCACTATCCGAGTCACTTGGTTCGGATTCTTCCCATCCGGCATACATAGCCTTCTTCTTCTTGTACTTCATGTACTTTTCTTTGAGCTTGGGGCAATCCTTAGCGATGTGACCCGGTTCGTTGCATTCAAAGCATTTTCCTACACGAGATGAAAACTTGTTGTTAGATCGGGGATTAAATTTTTTGTTCATTTTGATAAGTCTAGAGATTCTTCTAGAGAGATGAGCCACTTCTCTAGAAAAATCAACTTCACTCTCCGACGACGAAGATGAGTTGTCACTAGCTCCCTTGAGAGCTATAAGCATTTTAAATAGCTCATAATCATGCATGAGTCCACTAATCTTAGATTCCTTAACTTGGGGTGTTCCTTCATGTGTGACACATAATTTTTGCCAAATTTCGTATGCGGTTGCTCACGTGGAAACCCTATTGTATTCATTAGGGGAAAGACCACATATTAAGGCGTTCATGGCCTTAGCATTGAGATTGCCAAGGTGCCTTTCATCATCGGACATGTTCTCAACTTTGGACTTCTCTCCATATTTCTTTTCTATGAGCCCTAGGATGTCAAGATCAATGCAACGAAGGTAAATTCTCATCCTAGCCTTCCAATAAGCAAAATTAGTCCCTGTGAAGAGTGGTTGTCTAGTGGTGGATTGTCCTTCCAACATATGCATATTCAAAGAGGCCTCCATTAGATTTTTTCTCTAAGGTTGTTAAACCAAAAACTGATATAGAGACCAAGCTCTGATACCAATTGTTGGACCCTAGAGGGGGGGTGATTAGGGTCAAGAGGCTCTAATATGCAATAAAAATCAAACACAAACAAACCACAAAACAGTAAAGCAATTAAAGTAAGAGAAATAGAGTTAGAAGTTCGTTATCCTTGACGCGCGATGTGTTAACAAGGTTCGGCCCTCTGGCCTACGTCCCCGCTCCCCACTCTCGAGTAGAAATCCACTACACACCCGGTTTGGAACCCGGAACTTCGTCTACACAGCGATCCCACACGATCTCTCTTACTACACAGTTTGATCTCAACAGATCACACCCACACGATCTCTCTTACTACACAGTTTGATCTCAACAGATCACACTCCCTCACAGTTGATCTACACAGATCTCACTCACAACAGCAGAAGAAAAGATGCAAGAACCTCTCTCACAGCAGAAGAAAAGATACAAGAACCTCTCTTTACACAGCCCCTATAGCAAAGAGTAGGTTTACTGAAACTGGGAAGTGAATCACACTTAAAACAGAGAGAAAACAGGCTTTGAAAATTTTTCTCAGGAAACAAAAAGCTCTCTCTGGTTTTTGCAAACGTTAGGGCTGAGGAAGAAGAAGAAGTCTGGGGGGTTTTTATAAAAGAGTTTAAACCAATTAAAAATAAAAACCCAATCTTCCTATTTAGGAAGATAATCTTCTTTTCAGACTCTCAGCTCAGACTGTGCCAAACACTATTAAGTGAAAGCACAGCGAACGAGGCAAAAACCGACCGTTTAAAAAAAAGTCGCGGCTGACCAAAGACACAAATCGGTTGACCGAAGGGAATTTCGGTCGACCGAAAAAATGCTTCGATATTTATTTGACCTCTGAAAATTCTGAAACTTTGTAAAATGTTTTTGATACTAAAAATAAACTGCTTGGAAAAAGAATTTTGCAGATAGGTCCTCATACTTGTGAAAATTAGTATTTTCTAAAAAACGCTTAAAAACACAAGTATGAAAACGTGTGTGTGATTCCCAATAGCTTCAAGTAAAATCAGTAACTCTTTGCCTACATTTTAGCACTAGAGAGAGAAACAAAAGAAAGCTAATATCCTCATATATAAAGAACAATACTTGAGCTTTGATATAGCTTGAATCGGATGAAGCTTGTATTCGAATTTGTCGTTCTAAAAATAACGTTGCTTCATATCTTGGCCTCCTCCTCCATTGGATATCATCGTTGTAGCATATATTCCATCCATCCTCCATTTATGGCACTAACGAGCTTGATAAATGAATATATTCCATCCATCCTCCATTTATGGCACTAACGAGCTTGATAAATGAATTTACTACATTTACACTCAATAAGCCATTAGTACCGATAATGGTGGTTGTAAGAACATCATCAAAACATAAGAGCTAACATCAATGTCTTAAATATGTAGACGCTAATAGTAAGGTCAAGACGGTAGTCACGGATAAGCAACCGTTTAAGGGGTTAAAAAATTATTTTACCGACTCCGTTCTTTACGGTGCTAAATCCGATACTGAACCATTGGCCCAAGGTACGGATAATAAAGAAGAAGCTGATACAAAAGCTTGGCTTGATTATGATGGCGGTTTTTGTATTGAATGATATTGTACCATTTATAATTAATCTTAACGGTGGGGAATCGGCAGATGGTAGTTGTAACTAGCAACTTGCCGAAACTAAAATAAATAACGATTTAGAGTACTCGCCTTCACTTAATAAAGTAATGAAGGGGTTATATGATGACCCCGACTTATAAATGTTGCTCTATTCATCTTGTGTGACAAAGAAGCATATACAAGACTCATTCGTGATGACCCTAGTCATTCCTACAAAGAAAAAGAGTCAAAGGGAGATAATTTATGGTAAAAGAGAGATGTCTTCGCTACCAGACAACTTTCGAGGGATAATAGTAACGATGAAAAGACTAGTCCTCACCCGTCTAAATACAGTTCAAAATCGCGTAACCTCATGGATAAATAGCGATACAATCTCGCACTTGGGGAAGGACTTTGTTTCGGTCGAGGTACTCGAGTTTCGACTAAGACTGCTTAAATACCAAAGGGGAAACCTGATAATTACTACACGTACACTAGAGGTCTAGGCTATGTCTCTTCATCCGAAGAAGAATGTTGCTGGCAAGTCATTGACCAGTTAGCGAATAAAGATAAGTACTCATCTGATTCTTCAAATTAGGACTCTGACGTCTGCATTAGAGAGACGTTCAAAGGGATGATGTCGAACATGGCCACAGCCGATCCCACCATAATGGAGGAAGATGATCAACTGCCAACTTGGGAAGACCCATGGATCCACCACCTAAATATCCATTATGATGACCGGTTGGAACAAAGAGAACCTCCCACTGAGGATAAAGTGGTCTAGGTAAACATGGGCGATGAAGCCAACCCGAAACCAATTTTCATCAGTGATAGCCTTCTAGCAGATGAGAATGAAGAATTGGTTGCTCTTATTAGGGAGTATATCGATGTTTTCTCTTGCAACTACGAAGACATGTCAGGACTTGATAAGAACGTGGCGATGCACCTCCTCAACATCAAACCGAATGTCAAACCTGTCAAACAACAACAAAGATGGTTTCATCCGCAGATAATAGAGGCAATCGCACCTTAAGTGAAAATGTTAATTGATTTAGGCTTCATCTGGGAAGAGCAACATCCCGATTGGCTTGCGTACATCATTCTGGTTCTAAAGAATAATAAAAAACAGGATCTGCATCGATTTTAGAGACCAAAACACCGCTTGCCCGAAAGATGACTTTCCTCTCCCAATCACAGATGTCATCATTGACATCACGTGTGGATTTGAGAGAATGTCCTTCAGGATGGGTTCTCAAGATACAATCAAATCAAGACGTATCCAGATGACGAAAAGCATACTCCGTTCAGAACCCCCCTCACCGTCTTTTGCTACACGATCATACCCTTCGGCTTGAAGAACGCAGGTGCCACGTACCAACAAGTAATGATGAAGATTTTCCAAGAACACCTCCATAAGACCGTTGAGTTCTACATTGACGACTTGGTCATTAAAAACCATAACAAAGACGGCCACATTAAAGACTTAAGGATAATGTTTGATCTCATGCGGAGTCACCAGTTGAAGATGAACCCTACCAAGTCTTTCCTTGGAATGTCCATCGGTAAATTCCTTAGATTCATCATCACCACAAAGGGCATCCATATTCATCATGACAAAGTGAAGGTAATACATGAATTACGACCCCTGAGAAACCTCAAAGAACTTAGGGGACTACAAGGGCGACTTGCTTACATTCGGAGATTCATATCGAACCTATCCGAGAAATACCAACCATTCTCAAAGCTCACAAAAAAGGGCGTACCTTTTATTTGTGACGATACCTGTCAAAAAGCATTTGAAGATATCAAAGCATATCTCTCAAATCCTCCTGTTCTCATAGCACCAAAGCCGGGTAAACCGTTCTTGATTTACATCAAGGCAATGAACCACTCGTTAAGTGCTTTACTCACACAAGACGATGACAACGATCATGAGCAGAAAATATATTACCTAACTCGAACTTTGGTGGGTGCCGAATCTTGGTACCCAATGATCAAGAAGGAATACCTCGCTTTGGTGTTCGCCATCCAAAAGATGCGGCACTATCTTGTTGGACAGACGATTTATGTCATCTCCAATGTTAACCTAGTCTGGGTATTAATGACACAACCAGCCTTCATGAATTAACATTTAGCAAAATAGGCATTGCTCTTATCCTATTACGACCTACACTTTAAGCAACAAAAGTTGGTTAAAGGACAGGCAATTTGTGATCTTCTGGCGGCTAACCATACAACGGACATAGCCGAATTATATGAAGATTTATCGGATGAAACCCATAAAGTCAACACTACCTTGCATCATCAAGTGTGGTAATTGTACTTCGACAGTGCTTCTCGATTGACCAATATGGCGAGTGCTCCTGGTAATTCTAAAATCTCCTCGAGAGTCGGAATTGTCCTTGTTTCCCCAGAGAAGTATGTGATACCCTAGCCTACTCATTAATTAGGAAATACTCCAACAACGTAGCCGAGTACAATAAGCTGTTCATTGGACTCATTTTCGCCATAGAGCTGGGGGTCAAGTATCTCAAAGATTTTGGGGATTCTCAACTAATAGTCAAACAAATGCGTGGAGAGTACAAAGTTAGAAACCAAAGCCTGATTCCGTACCACAAGGCGGTCATCGAGTTGGCAGACTCGTTTGAAGGATTTTTTATCGAGTACATCCTACGTCTCCAAAATATATATGCAGATGAAGGGGACATTAGCAGTATCTCTGGCATAACCTTCCGAAATGAAACAATTGGTCACCGTGAGTACTCACCAACTCTTCATACCAGAGTGCGCCTTGGATGCTGAAGAAGCACACGCGACCAGAATTGAACATGAACAAATCCTATAAAAGTTAGGGTCATCCAAATCTTGTCGATTCTCAGAGTGGAAATCTCACTTTTAGTTTCTTTTGCAGGAGGTAGAATATAAAATTCTTCCTCTCCAGCATTGGGTTCGTTTTTGCCCCTAGAGAAGACACAACCTTTCCATAACCACAATCCATGCTCTTTACGCATGGGGGAATTTATCCCCACCCCTAAATAGAGATAAGCCTGCATCTAACACATGCTGCCAGTTAGTCCTTCACCGTAAAAAGAATGCCAGAGTTCATGTCTGGGGGAATTTATCTTGATCCCTAAATTAAGATGAGTCTATGCCTAAAACACGTTATCAGTTAAACAGTTTTGTGAAAAAAGACACAAGAATTCATATCTCGGGGAACTTATCTCGATCCCTAAATAGAGATAACTCTACGCCTAACACGAATTGTCGGGTGATCCGTTCCCATGAAAATGATAAAAGTCTATGTATTCAAAATCATAGCATCAAGTCTAAGAGAGTTTATTCTCTTAGCACAATATTACATGTGAAATGAGTTTTAACAATTCACATGCTAGCCCGATTCAAACGGTTATAGGTAAAGGCGCGTCAAATCTGTTGAGGGCTAAGGGTTTGCCAAGAATCCTATTAGCATCCCGCCAGGGATGTTTAGGTCTATATATTCAAAATTATAGCACTAAGTCTAGAAGAATTCATTCTTTTAGTACAACATTACATGCAGAATGGACATGAACAATCTACATGCTAGCCCGATTCAAACGGTAATCGGTAAATGGACACTAAATCCGTTGACGACTGAGGGTTTGCCAAAAATCCTATAAGTATTATGATTATTTATCCCAGATAGGATGAAAATCATAATAAAAAGAGAAATGCGCTAAGTAAAAGACTTTATTTTCATTAATAAAGTCCAATCAAAATGATACAAGAGCGAAGGCTATTAATCCGAATACAATCTAAGACTGATAATCTGAAGCTCCAACCTAGAGAGCTTATATGCATAAGTCTGCTCAAGCTTAGCCAGGAATCTTTAGAAGTGTTTAATATCATCGTGGCTTCGCTTCTTAACTTGGCCAGGTTCTTTTGTGTAAGCTCCAGCTTCTCAAGTGCATGTCTTGGGAGCTTTAGGTATCTGCTAGTTCGTCTTCAAGAACGACATGAGATTCTTTGGCGTACTTTAGGGCCGTTTCAAAATCGGCTATCTCCTCATCGGCCGAGGCTATAAAGCTAAAGAATTCAGCCCTAGCGATGTCCTTCCTCAAGAGATTGGCCATCATATACATAACAGAGCCTCCTGTGACTGAAGTTCATTCCAAATAGATACTCTGGTGTCATGCCATTACTTTAGTTCAGACTCCAACCGAGTAGCCACAAAAGAAGAAGCTCCTTTAGCCTTCAACTTCCCTAACTCTTAGAATTCACGCTCTAATATGACAAAATCTACAGTAAGGGAATCAGCTAACTCTGAGTATCCCTCCTCTCTAATCATTGTCATATTGCGGGCGAGAGATCGCCTGAACTAATCTAAACAATATTCATGATGAAGGGTCTTCTTAATCATTTTGCCCACAAAGGTAACGAAACTATTGTGATCCATGCGGAATATGTCTTTGCTTGGATCAGTATCAGACAGCAAAGCCGTGATGCGCTTGTATAGGGACGATGGAAGCCCTACAAATAATTTTACAGAGGGATAAGATATTCTAAAATATCGTCTAAAAACTCAAAGCAAGTTATGAATTTATTAGCGCCAACAGAAGTCCTTTTAGTTTGAAACTCTGTGCTTGGCTCCGCCAATCCCACCTAAAGAACTAACAGAATTGTGGTAGGTATAATAGTCATCGGTATATCGACTCCTCCAGATGATCTTGCGACGTCTTTAACCATCGGATCTAAAGGGACACTCGCCTAAAGCTGAGAACTAGGTGGCTGAGTTATAGCCACGGCTCCCTCCAATGATGAAGGGACAAAACCCTCAGGCTGGTTAGAAACGCAAATTATTGTAGTTGTATTGGCCTCAGTAGTTGGTCCTATAATTAAAACTCCTCGTGGTTAAGCTAATGTAAAAAAAATTTAACAAATGAAGAATTGTGATCTCTGGATTAGATGCATACCCATAGATAAACCACCCTCAATGGATGGTCCTACAATCTCACGAACGGCTTGCTCTGCGAACGTATCATCCAGCAAGTGATCAGATCCTGTGAAGCTCGACACTGAGACAAATGTATGCTCGCTCGATCCTCCGGTGTCCACACCATAGAAAACTTCTTCCTCAACTGGTCCCTACATTGTGGCATCTACATAAGAGTTTAAATGTTGAGCAAAGATAAAGAAGCTAGAATTCACAATAATAGGAATCAAATTTACCTCTAGCAGTAGTAGCAAGCTCTGTTACCACGACACTTGTTCCCGCATCCTTCAATTTGTCTAAAAGAGAATGAACCGTGGAAATGATTAAATAAGGAACAAGTTCTGAATAACTTAACTCCCTTAATTGCCACTTGAATGGTGTACTACCGGTGTTAGATATACCTTAACTTAGAATCCTCGACTCAATACTGGTACCCTAGCTAACACCTTCACTAGCCCCGTCATGCACGGGCTCTTCATCAATAGCCTCACACATCTGCTGCACGAAGATCGGGCCTTCGAAATGGGTAAAGTTGGATAAGATATAGTCGTACAAAAGTTCACCTTCTGCGCGACCCCCTGAAAACACAGTACATGATTAAGTCCAAATAATCCATAAGAGAACTTGTTAAAAGCTATATAGTAGTGAAGCATTACCTTCTTCTCCACCGGTAGCTACATTGTCATGTAACTTTGCATCGCGAGCGTGCGGATTGGCATATGACTTACACACCGTCTTCTTTTGCTTTGGATATCTCATGGCTTTGGATATCGAAAGTCCAGAAACCTTCTATATCTCATGAAGAGCTAACTTTAACTCTCCATTACGGGTCAAGAAAGTGTTAGTATCTGGCTTAGAAAGCTCAAACAACTCTAAGAAGTGGTATTTGCTGATAGATAATCCGTACATAGTGGCCATATTGATGTGTATAATCTGATGTGCTTCAGCTCATTATCCCAATGACCAAAAACATAGCTCGTCATACGAGTCCACCACTTCTTTGCTGGCGAGTGAACCCAACCATAGCACCTATATTCCTTCATAGGGAGTTTTTTACCAAGTCTGGCCAAGCCGATTCCTCACTGTATTGGCAGCTATCGACAGTTCATCCGGCGGTGCGGTATCAAGTCCTAAGATTCTTGGTTGAAGTCCACGAATGTAATTATACCTACCAGAACCTAGGGTCTTTTGTTGGGTAATGAATCCACAATGGACTCGCTCATTATCATTCATGAGATGCCAAGACATCTCCCGCTTCACGGCTTGCGTCTCTAAGCGTGCAAATGAGTACTGCCGAGGAATAGAAGGAATATATAGTGAACTTCTACCATCGTCGTTCAGCCAATGCTCATCTTTGAGCGTCAGCATATCCGAGTGTTCCACATGATCATCGAATAAATAATCTAGCTTTCTTAAAGCCCGAGTAGAACTGGGATCTTCAGTATGTGGGGCATCGGTAATCAACCGTTATAGTGTACAACGATCCCCATCTCGTATTAGCTGATGAATCTCTTTGCGCGCATCCGGATTAAACTGATGATTAGCGGCAATGAGCAGTGTGTGATAGTAGTAGTGAAGGTCTCTCGGCTACTACCACTTAGTGCATAAGGCTGGAATACACCCGGGAAAAGTCAACTGAAATGAATAACACGTAGTTAGAAAAATTTTCAAGGAGTGGAACTCATCTCATGAATCTATGAGATAGAGTCACTACCTTATAAATTGGCGAGACGATTTCGACTATTTTACATGCGACGGATAATGTACATTGTCATGAAAATAACGTGATGATATACTCCACCCTGCAGAGTGCAATACAGCATAAAATCGCCCCATTTGCCTTAAGACATGCATTAGCCAAGCAAAACACGTCTTTTAAAGCATTAATCCCCTACGAAGCAGAACATCGGCTCTTCTTGAATGACTCGCAAAGGAGATAAACGAGGGTGAAACACACAGAATATCAAATTTACAAAAGCTATGAAAGTTCACCCCCATATGAAGAATTTGCAGGAGACTCCATCTCAGTATGCTGAGAAGTTGAGCGACTCCTGTA
>NC_033800.1:105976336-106037779 GCF_001876935.1 Asparagus officinalis
GTGTAGACATGGCTAACCTGCAACGAAAATCAGCAGGTCAGGTACAATTATAGATTCAAGAACCCAAAATTAAAAAGGGAAATTATATGCTTCATGTTCAAAGCTCAATGTTATCCATTAACTCATCAAGATTTCGACCATCCCTCTTCACTTTCAACATCAAGAAGATTTCGACCACTTTTGCAATATAACCCATCATTCTCATGCCCAAATTTCAGCCATAAGTTCAAACCCACAATCAAGTTTCAATCTTTCCCACAAAACTCATGAATGAACTCACAAGATTAGGAGTTCTAATCTTTGCATACAAAACTCATGAAGTCTTGAATCAAGATCAAGCACACAAAATAGAGATTATGGAGAGAAGTTTACCCAAATTAAGAACCTTGACAGCCCAACTTAAAAGGATCTAAAATCCAACCAACCCTTGAGCTTGAGAATGAATTTTGGCCAATAATAGAGGAGAGGAAGGTGAGGGTGTTGAAGGGTTTTTAAAGACAAAACCTTCAAGGGTTTTAGAGTTCGTGAAGAGGAGAAGTTTGGGATTGGGAGTTATGGGTTTGGAGGAGTTCTAAAAGGAAGAAGTTAAGGAAGAAGAATAGAACAAGAGGGAGCTCAAATTTTAATTTTGGATGAAAGGGGGGAAAACACAAGAATGACCCTTGTACAAAACCCTCTTCTTTTCTCTCTCCTAGGGCCTGCCTATCCTCTATCCTCTATCTTCATTTTCTCTCTCTTCCCTTTTCTCTCAAGCTTTCTCTCTCCCTAGAATCGAGACACAAGGGGTGTCTTAACCCATGGCTGAGACACCAATAGTGTCTAAGCCAAGGTCGAGACACCATTTGTGTCTCGCAGCTAGGGCAAGACACCATTTGTGTCTTACGCCAAGAGTGTCTCAGGCCTAAGACGGGGTCCCAGGTATTCCACAATGATGTTTTTCATCTGTATTCGCCCGTTATTGGATATTTTTGCCAGTTTTACTATATTTCAAGCCCATATTCACACTCCAATGAGTATACGAGTATAAACTACATCTCCTTGAATCTCCAATTGGTACACGAGATTAAACTAATTCCTAAAATTCACAGGAGTATACGAGTATAAATTGGTCCTCCTCACTCCAACACTTTAAGAGCTTAAACTGTATAGACTCCAATTCACGTATGAGTATAAACTGCCTTCATGTCGGTCATGAGTCAACATCGGTCAACGTGTTACGATGAGAGACAATGCCGATCAACACGTGACCATAAGTCAACGCCAGTCAAAGTGTAGTAGTGAGTCAATGCCGGTCAGTGTGTTACAATGAAGGTTCACACCGGTTAACACGTGATGATGAAAGTTAACACCACTCAACACGTTGCAATGAGAGTCAGCATCAGTCACCGTGTAGCCATGAGTCAATGCTAGTCAATGCATTATGATGAGAGTCAAAGTCGGTCAGCGTGTTACAATGAAGGTTCACGTCAGATAATACGTGACGATGAAAGTCAATGCCAGTCAATGCATTGTGATGAGAGTCAATGCCAGTTAACACAAATGAAAGTCAACGACGATCAACGTGTTGCAACAAAGGTCGACGATGATTAATACGTCAATAATTAAAATCAACACCGGTCAACGCGTTGTAACTAAGGTCGACGCATGTTAACGCGTCGATAATTTGGAAGAAATAAGGCTCAAGAAAATTCTAGATCAAAGGATGATCCCTGAGAGTTCAATTATGATTCAGATACAAACTCCTGTCGAATATGATTAGTTCAACGTAGATTCAACGACACAAGCTAATTTAGAAATCAACACGCCAGCTTCAGTTTAAGATTTTGACAGCGGTCAGACGATAAATGCAACACCAAAATAATTTTAGCTATTCGACAAAATACTAAATAGGTTGAAAACTAAAGAAATCAACAAATTGAAGGCCGGGCGTATCATATCCAAAGTCTACTAGGATCTTCTATAAAAAAAACTAGACTGAAATACTTTGAAGGGGGTATCTGTAGGCGTCAAAAATTACCTATAGGTTCCCGCACGCAGCTCGAGATGCAAAAAAGATAATGAACATCATTATCCAAGTCAACGAGTATTATCTGATGCCATGAGGAAGCTAACAAGCACATGAAGCAAGTTGACAAAACATACGAGTCAACGGGACAGCAAAAAAGTGAAGAAACGACTCGATCGGGAGTTCCGTTTCACCCACAAAAGACGAAGCGCCACTCGTTTCTCATTCACTCCACGTGTGTTTTGCCTAGGGGAGGTTGTAGGTCTTTTCTATGGCTTTCTAATGCATTTTGAATCCCATCATTCCGAGATCGGATGGGAGAATAAGAGGCGAAAAAATTGAAACACGCTAACAGTGTCTCGGCCAAGGCCGAGACACCACTGTTGTCTTGGCCCATGGCCTAAGGGTGAGACACAAGTGGTGTCTCACACCCAAAAAATCCATTTTTGCCCGTTAATCACCCGAAAACCTGTTTTCGATAAGATTTTGAGATTTCTTGATTCCACAGCCTCTCCAACTAATTTGAGGCTATCTTTGAATGTGGTTAAGTGGTTACAACTATGGATAAGATTAAATCATTCGTTCTTATCTAAAAAAGAGCTTTTGAAGCCTATAAATACAACCCTAGGGTCTTCATTCAAAGGGATGGGGAATTTCGGAACAACGGCAAATCCCTATTGAATTGGAGAGTGAAGAACACGAATTTCAGCAAGGAGAAAGAAAGTCCTCTATGAGTTCTTCAACAAAAAGGAGGAGAGTTCGATATATCTGTAGTCGCTTTAGCCTCGTTCATCTGCTTTCCTTGAGATTGCACCGTTGTTGTGATCTCGAGAAGAGTGTTTATCTCACCATTGCTGAGATATTCACATCAATTTCTTATCTCCTTCATAAGGCAACAAATTCAATCTGATCTGATCATTTGGTGGTCCACGAATAAACCACGACACCGGTAAAGATCCCACACAAGAAGAAGACCGATAAACGATCTCTCTGCATGTGTTTTTTAGAAAGTTATAACTTTTCAATCTCTTCTTTTGAATTCATTGTAAGCGCCTGAAGTTGTAATGAATTCCTCAAAGAAATTAACTTTCGACATGAAAAGTCAAAGGCTCTAGAGATGCTAGCTTGGTATAACTCAATTTACTGTTGAGCTTCCAAGCATTTCTCATCTAACATCTCGTGTTCTTCAAGATATTTTTAATTTTGTTCTTCCTTCATCATCCTTGTTGTGTGTAAGATACGAAGGGATGAAATTTGAATCTCTAATATAGAAGGATGGCTTTGCACCTATATACTAGAGAATATGGAGTCACTCCGGTAGGTGTGCGAACTGTGGTACGATAGGCCTAGAGAGCCTCACCAAGTTTGTCATACCAATCTCGCTTATTGGTTTTTACTAGCTTCATCAAGATCTTGATGATGGTCTTGTTGAAGCCCTTAGCTAAACCATTTATAGTGGGGTTATAAGTTGTTGACAAGATGTCTTAAATTCTGAACTTTCAACAGAATTTGATGAATGAGTTGCTGAGAAACTGAGGGCCATTGTCATACACGATTCGTCTTCGAACACTATATCGATAAATAATATAGTGTTTGATGAACTTAGTGATGTCGCTCATTTTTACTTCTCTGAGTGGAATTGCTTCAGCCCACTTAGAGAAGTAGACGGTGATTGCCAAAATAAAGCGGTCACCTTTGACCGATGAAGGAAAAATAGGACCGACAACGTCTATTCCCCATGTCTCGAATGGTCAGGATATGGCCAAAGGGTGTAGATCCTCCAGTGGTTGGTGTATGTAGTTGGCATGTATCTAACATGCGTGGTATCGTCAGGCATACACGATTGCACCCTTGACTATAGTGGGCCAATAGTAGCACAATCTCCTAAGGTGATTACATAACTTGGGACATGGTTGGTGTGCACTACAAGTTCCATCATGTGCCTCCTTAAGGGATTCTTCTGCCTCTTTGGTTGAAAGACATCAGAGTAACAAGCCATCATTTGTGTAATGATAGAGTGTTTGGGTTCCCGCATTGTCGTAAAACCTTGTCACTCTTTGTCGAACCGACTCCCTTTTTTTTATGTCTTCCAGCAAGATACCATGTAAGAGATAGTCAATAATAGGGAAACACTAATCTCGAGGTTCGAGTTTGATTCTAGTGTCATACACCTCTTTGATGTCTAGGGCACATTCTGGTATGAAAAACTGATGAGTCTTCACAGTAACCAGCTGTTCAGTCTCAGGATTTTATATGTTGTGCCAAAGAGACTACCATTGCCACCAATGCATGTGCATAAGCATTTTGAAGGCGCGAGATATATTCAATGAAGAATTCTTCAAATCATTCTATCATCTCAATAGCCTCTTTATGGTATGGGATCAAGTCTTGATCCTTGACTTTGTATACTCCTCAAACTTGGTTGATTATTAGTTGGGAATCACCAAAGGCATCAAGGTACTCCACCCCCAGCTCTTTGGCGGAACTGAATCCAATGAGAGGCGCATTATATTAAGCGACATTGATAGAGCATGGCCCAATCAATGAATAGGCTTGAGGTATCACTTGTTTCTCCTAATGAAATCTTTGAACGTCTAGGAGTGCTCACCACATGAGTTATGATGCCAGCTTTTTCGATGTTATGATGCGAGCATCAACTAAGGCATGAATTCTGTCTTTAAGAACAAAAAAAGTCTTGGTAGTGTGATGAACCCTTCTGTGATACGCATAGTATTTTGGGTCCGAAGTCTTGTTAGCTTCCTTCTGATTTGTAATTGGTGGCAGCTTAATTTTGTTATTGCTAAGGAGGTACTTGAAGATGGATGGAACTTTGCCATCTTTGAATGTCTAGGAGTACTTGCCACAAGAGTTATGATGCCAGCGTTTTTGATGTTATGATGCCGGCATAAACCAAGGCTTGGATTCTGTCTTTAAGAACAAAACAAGTCTTGGTAGAATAATGAACCCTCCTGTGATACGCATAGTACTTTAGGTCCGAAGTCTTGTTAGCTTCCTCCTGATTTGTAATAGGTGGCAGCTGAATTTTATTGTTGCTAAGGAGGCACTTGAAGATGGATGGAACTTTGTCATCTTTAAAGTTGTATACCCACTGGAATCTTGGATAACGAGTCTTTGGTTGCTTTTGAGGTTTCTCTTGTGACATTTGATGAGCATAAACAGCAGTAACAAGTGCCTTTCCCTTACCACGAGGGGTAAAATTAAGCTTTAACGAATTAGCCGTCGGTTGACCTCTCTCAATCTTCTTTCTTTTGAGAAAGCATTTAGCTAGTTCTCCATGTAGCTTTAACTCCTTCCAAGTTTTGGATGGTACAACCCCCATGACCTCCAACACATCAATAGAAAGATTGTTATGGCAGGTTTGGCGTATGAACTCCTCTATGATCGGATCTCAGAAATTCATTACCCGATTACGGAAGAATTTGACGAAATTATCAACTAACTCTCCATCTTTATGCTTCTCATCCAGAGGAGTTCCGATTGACAATTCGGTATCATCATCAAAGAAATTGTTGAGGAATAATTTCTTCATGTCATCCTAGCAATTGATGCTCACTGGCTTGAGACGTCGATACCAATCAAAAGTGGCCACATGAAGGGTACTTATGAGTGACCAAATCATTAAGGGTTCATTTCCAGAGATCATACCCAAGTGAGATTTAAAGTAGATCAGATATTTGGTTGGTGAGCCTCTCTCATCAAATGGTGTGAAGTTAATTAGATTAAACTTCACCGGGTATGGAATTGACTCACATTCCCTTGAGCATGGACACAGTATTCTGGTCTTCTTCACTTCTTGAGCAGACATCAAGGTGTTGACCTTGCTTCCGAGCTCTTTCATCATCTTCTTGTCTTTGCTTGCATCTTTCTTTGGGCATGTTGGGAAGGATCCGTTTAACCACCCCTAGCATTATTGAGTGGTGCATCAGCAGTAATAACTTCATCCACTTCTGTATCACTATCATTTATAACATTTTGAGTGCGACGGCTAGACTCAGCCTGCTGATAGGACTCAGGTTAGGGCGGTCTATGAGCCTTCAACTCTCTCATTTACTGCATAGACAATTCCATCTATGTCTTCATCTATGTTCTGATCTCTTCTCATAGTCTCGCTAGAGCTTCCTGAAGTATTTGAGACATGTGCTCAAGAGTAATCGTGAATGCTTCTCTAGCTTGCCCTATGTTAGAGATTATATTATCTGAAGCAATCACGGAGCAAGTGTAAAAAAGTTCATCATCTGAAGACATTCCTTCGTGCATCTTCCTATAGTCTCTGTGTCTAATAGTTCTTAGCTGGAGCCGAGACATTCTCTGAAAAATTCTTGGATCAACTCTTCCTCCCGGGGTAAAGTTAGGATCGGAGTTAATTGAATGTCGTTTAGACTTTTCTTTTCCTTTTTCAGCCATGTTGATGGTGACTTCAGGAAACTCTTCATCTTGGACGGTGGACCTTCTATTTCGGAAATGTCTAGGTTTAGGCCTTGAGACTTCAGCTAATGGCACAAAAATTCTTTAGAACACTGAGACTCTTCGTGGGATGGCGTCTTGCTTGGAGTAGCTACATTTAGAAACTACTACTTTAATGAGCCTCTCACACGAACAATGAGAGCTCATTTCTCGAATAGTCCTCTTATGAGTTTTGCTCACACCCCCAGTCTGATGGTATAGCTTATTGGCATGACAAACATAACACCCCATCATTTGTTGGTGTGATTCTCCAAGTATAACATAGTCTTTTGATGGACACGTCTTCTTTTGGGGACGTTTATTTGGATATTAGATCTTGTTGACATTTTCAGGACAATTTGTTGTCGCCTTTAAAGAATCTAAAGCTATGTCATGAGTTGCACGCTTAGAACCACCCTCTTGCGGAAGTAGAGTCTTAACGGACTCTTGCATTCTAATACGAACCCCCAGGCAGGAAGTGATAGGAATTCTCCAAAAAAGGGAGGCCGCCTTCCCTCTTTTGTGCATTGTGCAAGAACAGGTACATTGAGGTTCCCTAGTTTGTTTGGAGGTAGCGATACACCTTTGAGTAGTGGTTGGCTTAATAGGAATCCATGTACGACCCCTAGTTTGAGGAACTCCTTGGGTTTTGATCACTGACCCAAGCACTCTTTCACTGGTGCTTTGTCTTGATCTTCATGCAAAGGACCAAGGTGATCTGCCATTATGATTTTAAACTCTGATAGGTCAGGGCTGACCCAAGGCTTTGAAAGTACCCTAGAGGGTGGGTGAATAGGGTATTTACTAATCTAATGTGATATCGATGCAAAATTAAAACTTAATAACTAATATATCCTAACAATATGATATACAATGAGAAATACAAGGATATACAATTAATTTAAGGGCGATATAAACATGAGACAAAGGTGATAAGAAAATATACAAGAGAAAAAGTGTGCCAATGTCAAACTCAAAAAACACAAACAAATGATCACGAAGTTCGGTCACCCTCGACCTACGTCTCCGCTCCTTACCCTCGAGGAGAATCTCCACTATCAACACAAAAACCTACACAATTGGTTTTTAATACTCACTAATAAACGTTTATAACTCACACTATTGTAATCACACAATAGACCCTCTAAGTAACATTTATAACTCACACTATTGTAATCACACAATAGACCCTCTAAGTATTGGCCTAGCCCATATCACATTTCTCAAGTGCTAGGAATTACGACCTCTCCTGAGGATTTACAACCGACACCACTCCTGTTGGAATTGACCCCGTCTCTCTCCGACCACTTCTCTCGGTGTCTTTGTGTATTACAATGTATTCTCTCAATAATTTAGTGCAAATACAATTGTTTGTTCTCTAAAACAAGGATGAGAACTAAGTGTAAGATCACTCTCAAAGATACAACCCCACAACCAAATGTATACAATATGTGAAAGTACTTAAGCTCAAGGGGTGTGTATGTGTAACCAATAAGTATAAATAAAATCAAACACAAATTAATCTAGCAAGTAAAAAATATAACAATTAAAATATAAACAAGTTAGATAATGAGTTTAAGAAAACTTCTCTAAACAATGAGGGTTGAAGAATTGAGGTTGAACTCCCTCAAGGATGAAACTTAAAATTCTCCTCTTTGTGAAACTTTCTTCACAAAAACAAACACTTGATTTTCTTTAAAACTCATGAACAAAACTTGCAAAACTTGTTTTAAACTTCTCTTAGATGGTTCTTAGTGTTGAGGACTTAGGGGTATATATAGGCTCTCAAACAAACCCTCAAAATCCAAGAAAAACAACCAAAAACAACACAATCCCCAAAAACACTGATGATGGAAATATGACCGTTACAGTACTTTCGGTCGGCCGGTTTACCATGGTCGGTCAACCGACAATATGACCGCTGGCAGATTAAAATAATGTAGGCTCAATCGGTCGACAGACAATGTTGTACCGGTCGACTAATACTACGCCATCGGTCAACCGATAATTGTGTGTCGATCGACTAATGAGCGATTTGTCTGCAGGGTCTGTAAACAGACCCTCTGGCCGGTTAACTGAACTCTGATACATTCCAGACACTGATTTTTAGAGAGGATCTGAGTTTGTAAATTTGGTTTAAAATAACAAATAAACTCCAAAAATAATAAAAATTTGGGAAATAAATATAAACGTGAAAAAAATTTGTTTAAAAAGAAAATTTTGAAATCTCATTTAGCGTTTGTGAAAACTCACTAATTTGTAAAATTCATTAAATATATGAAATCTCAAAAACACATAATTTTGACGAAATGATTTCAAACAAGTTTGAAACTTCTTTTAAGTGGACTAATAGACTTTATAAAAGATATAAAATAATATAATCAAGTGTTTAATTCGTAAACATATATTTTCCAAACTTACAAAAAATATGAAAATGGTAAACATGATTTTATTGACTTGAAATCGTTAAAGCTTGATTGTGATGAAATCATTTTTGAGCACGTATAAACATGAAACAAGTATATGTAACTATGTTCATTAGTTTCATATTTATATTGCTAAGCTTGAAAGCAATAAAACGAAAACTATATGTGTGTGTGTAATTTGATTTTTAAGTATAAACACACAAAGTATAAGATCTAAACTAGTAACAATATACCCAAGCTAAGAGATCTTCAATATGCTCGTCTTGGTTGCGGATGAAGCTTTAACTTGTACTTGACTTGAAATGCAAAGCTTCATTCTGATATTCCTTCCATCCTCTAATGGATATGATTATGTAGGCACAATTCCATCCAACCTCCAATAGGAGGATCTTTGTGTAGAATATCTAACAAACAAATATAAACACTCAACAAACATTGTTAGAAATTATTTGTTTATCATCAAAACTAGATTAGATAGTATGCTCATAAACATGAGACCTAACAATCTCTCCCTTTTTGATTATGACAAACAATCTAAACAAAGAGATATAAGACGTGCATGATATCAAATGAATATATAATTTATAACTCATGCATGAAAACAAAATACTCAAAATCTACTTATTTCTCCCCCTTTGTCAAAATCAAAATGGAAAAAACAATAAGAATAAAGAGAGCGAAAGCTACCCCTTAAAATAATCATAGTTGAGTATAAACAAGAAAATGAGATAGGGAAGGGTCCCCTTATCAAAAAAGCATAAAAGCATATATCAAGAAAAACGAGGCGGTTATATACGAGCAAAACATATATATATAGAAGTGTATATCATTAAGGAAAAAGTGTGACAAAAGTCTTAAACATAAATATATCAATAAAATATATATCAAGAACACAAATATTCCAAAAATTAAAAATCAAATGTTTAATCAATAAATCTAAAAAAATCATAAATCATCAAACATAAATCATGATTCATTCAGAACACATACATTATTTTAAAAATGGTGTCTCAATACACAAACAAAAGCAACATGTATATATATATATAGATCATGAAATCATATGAAGGAAAACCATGAGAATCATGAAAGATATTTTCAAATGAAAATAAGTCATGAAAGACATGATAATCATGAAAGTCCAAATAAAAATCCAAATGAAAGTCAAGAATCATAAAAATGATTAAGCAAACATGATTCAAAAACATGCCCGATATACCTCCTTTTAAAAAGATTATCTTCGTAAAGAGGCTTGAAAAACATATCCACATTTTGAGATTTTGTATCAATATAAATAAGGGACTTATTTTTCCTATCTACATGATCACACAAAAATATTTATCGAAACATTTATGTGTTTCATCTACAAAGATAAATTTTTTTACTTAGGATAAAATAAATTAATATCAATAATATTATTTTTGATAAGAAAATCTAGATAAGCAATCATGCCAAGCTCTTGGAGCTTGTATCAACCCGTATAGAAACTTATTACACCTGGTAAATATGATAATAAGTCCGGGTGGGGTTGCTCAAACATTAACCTCTTTATTTATAAAAACCATTTTGAAAGGTATTTCTAACATGCATTTGAAATAGTTTGAAAACTTTAAAACTTGCAAATGCTAAAAAAACATTCAAGAATTTGACTCTATCCTTCTAACTAGTGCAAAGGATTTGTCACAATCAATGCTCTCAAAGTCAAAACCAACAAATAATCATAATATGAAATGAATAAAACAAAATAAAATTTCAAAAATATTGTTTGATCAAAACAATCATTTTAGTAAACATTTGATCAATATACACTCTAAAAAAAGTTTTTCTAATACATTCTAAAAATAATTTTCACATAAAAAAAAACAAAAATGCTAAAAAATTATTTTGGAAATCAAACTAATTTTGGCACCCAAACACTCTTGGTGCCAAAGAGTTTATATAGGGAAATAACCCTAATCAATGAAATTCAAAGCCCTTAGGTTATGACCCCATTTGGGCACATGTAGTGCACGTGTCCACTCATAGTAGTAATCTCGTAAATGACCCATCCCATTGTAATAGGTGTAATGGAATGGATGCACTTATTTATGTTGACCTTATGGATATGCATGAGAAATATTTTTAAACAATTGTGGTCTTTTTAACACATTTTGCAATGTTGAAGATTTTTACAAGTCAAAATAAATTTTTTCCAAATGGCCAAACCTACCACAATAATCAAACTTAAATACATGAGAATGCTTATGATGAATAATAGGTGCTTGTGTATGTGTGTGTGATGATGAAAGTTTATGGGATGCATAACAAGCATTAGTTATTAGAATTTTTTGGTTTATGAGTATCATAGAAAAATTTGGCAAGATGGCCTTTACAGTCGCAAATGGTGCATTTATAAATTTTTCCATACATGCGTGTATATTGTATTTGTTTAGAAGTTATAGTACTTGACTTAGCACGCATATCCATAAGTTTCTTATGCTTGTCAATGCATGTATTTAAAGTTGAATCTAAAGATGATATGCAGTTTTTACATTATTCAACTCATTTATTTGCACAACATCATTGATAATGGAAGTAGAAGGAGCATGATTCTTTTTAAAAGAATTTAATTCATTCCTAACGGTTTCTACTTCTAATATGACATCATTTTTATCTTAAGATAAACTACCAATATCTATTTTTAATTTTTCATTGCTTTCTTTAAGATTCACATTTTCATTAGCAATGATATCAAGTTTTGATGCTAGTGTCTCATGATCGGATTTTAAAATGACATGCTTCCTTTTAAAATCTACAAAATTATGATGCAATTTGTTATAGACTTTCATTAATTTTTCATATGCACATGCGAGTTTAGCTATAGGTAGTTCATTTTCGTGATTGGACTCGCATACCTCACTAGGGCTATCGTCTAGTGGCCATGTGCATGATGAAGCTCCACTCTCACTTGAAGTGGAATCCACCAAACTACGTCAGATCTCCTCCAAGTTACCTTGATATGCTTCTATAAATTTCCATAAATTATAAGTACTATCAAAATGAGCAAGTTTGTTAGAAATGGGTGGATCAAAAGCATTAAGAATAAATTATAATAATAACTTATTCATTACAAACATCTTTTTATCATTAATGCTCCACTTGGATCTCTCCAAAATGGGCACAATATATGCACATTTAATTATTTCTCATATATTGATATGTTTAGATCTAACAAGTAGTTTAAATCTAAGCATCCAATGTGCATAAGGAAAATTATTGAATTTGGGAGCAATAATAATATCATAGCCTAAACTAGGTGCACCGTGTATATCCATGATATAAATGTAAGCAATATAGAAAAAAATCACAAAACTAGATGAGCTAGATATGAAAGCTTGGATCTTTGACTCTAGGCGGTTAAGCCACAAATCAAGAGCACCATGCTCTGAAACCAAATAAAAACACCCTAGAGGGGGGAGGGGGTGAATAGGGTATTTACTAATCTAATCTGATATCGATGGCAAATTAAAACTTATTAACTAATATATCCTAACAATGTAATATATAATGAGATATGCAAGGATATACAATTAATCTAAGGGCAATATAAACATAAGACAAAGGCGAAAAGAAAATTTCATGAGACAAAGGATATACCAACGTCTCTGCTCCTTACCCTCGTGGAGAATCTCTACTATCAACACAAAAAGCTACACAATAGGTTTTCAACGTTCACCGATAAACATTTACAACTCACACTATTGTAATCACACAATACACTCTCTAAGTGTTGGCCTGGTCCATATCACCTTCCTCAAGTTCTTGGAATTACGACCTCTCCTTAGGATTTACAACCGATGCCACTACTCTTGGAATTAACCCCGTCTCCACCCAACCACTTCTCTTGGTGTCCTTGTGTATTACAATGTGTTCTCTTAATAATTTAGTGCAAATACAATTGTTTCTTCTCTAAAATAAGGATGAGAACTAAGTGTAAGCTCACTCTCAAAGATACAAGCCCACAACCCAAATGTATACAATATATGAAAATACTTAAGCTCAAGGGGTGTGTGTGTGTAACCAACGAGTATAAATAAAATCAAACTCAAATTAATCTAGCAAGTAAAAAATATAGCAATTAAAATATAAACAAAGTTTAATAAAACTTCTCTAAACAAAGAGGGTTGAAGAATTGAGGTTGAACTCCCTCAATGATGAAACTTGAAATCCTCCTCTCTGTGAAACTTTCTTCACATAAAAAACACTTGATTTTCATTAAAACTCTTAAAAAAAACTTACAGAACCTATTTTAAGCTTCTCTTAGATGGTTCTTAGTGTTGAGGACTTAGGGGTTTATTTAGGCTCTCAAACAAACCCTCAAAATCCAAGAAAAACAACCAAAAACAACAAAATCCCCAAAAACCCAGAGTCTTGAAATATGAACATTATAGTACTTTCGGTCGATCGGTTGATGATAGTCGGTCGACCAACAATATGTTCGTTGGTAGATTAAAACAACGCAGGCTCAATCTGTCGACCGACAATATTGTATCAGTCGACTGATACTATGCTATCGGTCAACCGATAATTTTATGTCGGTCGACTAATGAGCGATTTGTCTGCATGGTCTATAAATAGACCCTCTGGTCGGTTGACCGACGGGTAAGACCCGATCGACCGAACTCTGATATATTCCAGACACTGATTTTTATTGAGAATCTGAGTTTGTAAATTTAGTTTAAAATAACAAATAAACTCCAAAAATAATAAAAATTTGGGGAATGATTATAAACATGAAAACAATTATGTTTGAAAAGAAAATTTTGAAATCTCATTTAGCGATTGTGAAAACTCACTAATTTGTAAAATTGTCAAAAATTTGATCAATTTCAAACAAGTTTGAAACTTTTTTTAAGTAGATTAATAGACTTTATAAAAGATAAAAAATAATATGATCAATTCTTTAATCCATAAGCATATATTTTCCAATCGTACAAAAAATATGAAAACGGTAAACATGATTTTGTTGATTTGTAATCGTTAAAGCTTGATCATGATGAAATCATTTTTTAGCACATATAAACATGAAACAAGTATATGTAACTCTGTTCATTAGTTTCATATTTATATGGCTAAGCTTGAAAGCAATAAAACAAAAACTATGTGTGTGTAATTTGAGCTTTAAGTATAAACATACAAAGTATGATCTAAACTAGAAATAATATACCCAAGCTACAAGATCTTTGATAAGCTCATCTTGGTTGATGATGAAGCTTGAACTTGTACTTGACTTGAAATGCAAAGCTTCATTTTGATATTCCTTCCATTCTCCAATGGATATGGTTGTGTAGGCGCAAGTCCATCCAATCTCCAACGGGAGGATCTTTGTATAGAATACCTAACAAATAGATATAAACACTCGATAAACGTTGTTAGGAATTATTTGTGAATCATCAAAACTAGATTAGATAGTAGGCTCATAAATATGGGACCTAACAGGCTTCACTAGTGGCTAAGTGGAAGTGGTCGTTGAGGATGGACCTGGAACAGACACCGAAGGAGGTGAAGAAGTGGCCGTAGAAGACGACCTTTGGGCGAGACAGTGGAAACTGTCTCGGTCAAAGGCTCTTTGGGCAGGATAGTTGCTAACATCTCAGCCAAATAGGACAGTTTCTGCTGCCTTCGGGTCTTAATTTCGTGCAAATCCGTACTTCTAAATCCAAACTTTGCGGTACATTGGTAGTTCTTCGGCCACCCCTTTCTTCTTCAATTCTTGTGCTTTTCTCATAAGAGCAAGAGCATGCATGGCACGTGCATGACATCTCTTGATGCAATCCTTCTTGGTTGAACAAGTCCTCTTGACGAGAACCCACTCTTCAACGATGGCTTGGAGGAAGTGTTAGCGACGCACCGCTTAAGTGATTCGGTTGCTTGAACAACATTAAGAGGGGAAGCCTCAACAACTATTGGGTGAGATTCATCACCCTGAGTCATCATTGGCGTGGAAGACTAAAAAACCTTCTTCGGAGATGAGACCCTCCTATACTTGCAGGGAGTGGAGGACCTTGATGACGACGAGGAAAGATACTCCTCGAACTTTACTTGGTCAAACTCGTACTCGACCATTGATCCGTTTAGAATGATGATCGGCTACGACACTATAGTCTCGACGTCAGGACATATGGATCTCACTATAGTTGCCAACATGTTTGCCTCGGGAAAACTTTTCTCTCTAATTTTCATTAAATCGTTCAACAAAAACAAAAGAATAAGCTTTACACATGTAATTCTCTTCTTTACAGAGAAATGAAATTGATTTCCTTAGTAACACACACAGAAACTCCTACGTAGTAGCTTCTACTTGTGTGGGATCTTTGCTTATGCTTGGGATACGTTATCCGTGGACCACCGAGCAATGCTTCCAAGTCGGATACGAAGAAGACTTAAAGTTAATGTTTAGAAGGGAAAACAAGAACTAAAGTAAGTATCTTAGTGAAGTAAGATAAATACTCTTCTCAAGAACAAGTCAAATCTTAAACTCAAGAAAACACTAGAAGGCTCTTGAGAATGCTTTAAAGTGGATGAGGAACTCTTTTTTGTTCTCAAAGTTCACCAAGCACCAGCGTCTCTCTGCTATCTGCTCTCCAATACCTTCCTCCCTCACATGCACAAGTGTGTAGGTGGGCATTTATAGCCATTGGGAGGCATAACCGTCGAAAAGAATGCAAACAGCCCCTTGTCCACTGTCTCCTTTGGGTGAGACAGTGTCCACTATCTCAGCCAAAGGAGACAGTGGATGTGGTTTTTTAACCGCCATCCACTACCTTAAATTGTGTTAAATGCCATAATTTTCATGGGTAGTAGGCATATTTCTAGGTTGTAACTGCCTCTCCACGTTAATGCACGTCCCTAAGCAGTTATGGAGTCAAGTGGGACGCACAAAATATTACAAAAACTATTAGAAAATAAGGGATGTTGTCTCGTAGATGGCAAGATAGCTTCCACTATCTCGCATAGCCGAGATAGTCTACACTATTTTGGATAAGCGAGACAGTGGAGATTATCTCACCAATACTTAGACAGTTCCAAGTCTTCTTCTGTATTGTTTTGTGTTCTTCTTTACTTCCTTTTACATTGGATGATCTCCCCTGACTTAGATGATGACGTTCTTCGTCTTCTCTCTGTCTTAAGCTGTATTTATGACCTATGTGCAATTTTTGATGCCTACAATTTGTTATAGGCATGCATTAATCTCTCATAGGCAAAAGTGAGTTCATCTGTAGATAAATTATTTTCAGATTCGGACTCGCATACCTTACTAGGGCAATCGCCTAGTGGCCATGTGCACGATGAAGGTCTAATCTCACTTAAAGCGGAAGCTATCGAAAAGCTTTGGATTTCCTCCAAGTTGCCGTGATATGCATCTATATGTTTCCATAATATGCAGGCATTATCAAAAGAAGCAAGTTTGTTAGAAATAGATAGTTCAAAAGCATTAAGTAAAAATTCTAACAAGAGCTTGTTCATGATAAACATCTTTTTATCATCCTTGCTCCACTTGGATTTCTCCAATGTGGGTAGAACATAAGCATAATCAATTACATACCATAGTTTTATATTTTTAGATATAACTAATAGTTTAAATCTAAAAATTCATTGATCATAAGGAAATTATTTAATTTGGGAGTAATATATATCAATAGCATAGCCTAAACTAGGTGCACAATGTATATCCATGAAGACTACGCAAGTAATGAAAATCACAAAACTAGATTAACAAAATATAGGGCAATGATCTTTGACTCTAGGTGATTAAGCCACAAATCAAGAGCAACATGCTCTGTTACTAAATGAAAGAATCATAGATGGGGAGTGAATAGGGTAATTGCTAATCTAATCCAATTTTGATGCTAAACTTGAAACTAATGATGCAATATCCTAATAATATGATGTACAACAAATTATAAGTAAGGATAAACAATTATACAATAGGTGATATAAACAATAAGCACAAGATATAAAGAGAAATATTGTGCAAGAAAACACAATCACAAACAACAAGAATAATGCGCCAAAGCCAAACCCGAACACACAATATGATCATGGAGTTTGGTCTAACACTCGACCTAAGTCTCCACTCCTTATCTCGAAGAGATCTCCACTATCACTCAAAAATATTTACACAATACGGTTTCCCAAGATCACCAAAATTTTTGACAATATACACGTTGTCATTCACACAAGCTACACTCCTCTAAGTGTTGGACTACCCGTGTCACATTCCTCAAGTGTTTGGATTTACAACCTTTTCCTAGGCTTTACAACCAAACCACTCCTCTTAGAATTGACTCCGGTCTCTCAACAACCACTCCTCTAAGTGTTCTTGTGTATTACAACGTGTTTCAACAATAAGTGCCAATAAATGAAATTTTCTCTAAGACAAATGAGAATGAATTTTTCTCAATGAAACACTCTCACAACCTAAATATACTAAATATGAAATACTAAAGATCAAATGGGTGTGCGTGTAAACTATGAGTAAATTGAAACTAAACTCAAATTAATCTAGCACATATATATGAGAATCAAAATGAAAATAAGCTAGATAATGAGTTTAGTAAATCTTCTTCAAACAAAGAGAGATGAAGATTTGAGGTTAAACTCTTTAAAGATGAAATTGAAATCCTTCTCTTTGTGAAACTCTCTTCACATAAACAAATACATGATTTTTCTCAAAAACTTGCAGCAAAACACCCCAAAAAATTTCTTAAGAACAAATAAGGCTTTAGGGCATTTTAAGCCTCTCAAACAACCAAAAATGAAACTAGCCGTTATAGGAAAAAGACCGTTGATCGGTCGACTGATTAGACTATAAAAGAATGGCTAAAAAACTTGTACTAGTTGGTCGACTAGTGGAACCCATCGGTCGACCGATAACATGATATTTTAGATACTCAATTTTCCAGAAAACTTGATTTTCTAAAATCAATTTAAAATGGCAAATTAACTCCAAAAGTAGTAAAACTTGGGGAAATGTTTATATATGTGAAAATAAACATGTTGAAAAAGGAATTTCTAAAATAGCATTTCCTATTTATGAAACTCATCAATTTACAAAATGTTCAAAAATACGAACTTGTTAAATCTTGATTTTGATGAATTCCTTTCAAACAAGTTTGGAGATTCTTTTTAATAGATTGATAGACTTTAGGAAAGGTGTAAAACAATATCATTTACTCTATAATCCAAAAACATATTATGTTCTCAAAAGTGATAATCATAAGTCAATATGTGTGTGTATATGAACAATTTAAGCTTTAAGTATAACACATAAAGTATAAACACCTATTACTATACCCAAGGCAAATGACTCTTGATCTTGGGCGATCCTCGTCTTGGTAATAGGGATGAAGCACGAGTTCGTATTTTGACTTGAATTACAACGACTTCATTTCAATTTCCTCCCAACCTCCTTGAATATCATCGTTAGCGCTCAAATCCTTCCAACATCCGACCTGGTAGCATGTTGAAGGAAAAGACAAATACTAGAAATAAGATTAGAAATTGTTTGTTAATCATCAAAACGAGATTAGAAAGTAGGCTCATAAATATGAGACCTAACAAGAAATGCTTCGAGGGAGTGATCCATAGCCCTAATGTAGATTAGGAAAGGTTTACTTGATACTGGTGCGACTAGGACATGTGGATTTCTCTAACAGTTCTTAATCTCATCAAATGCTTTTTGGCAAGCATCATCCGAAATAAATGAAGCACCCATTTTCATCAAACTACAAAATAGTTGGCATTTTTCGGACATGTTGGATATAAACCTGCGGATGTAAGCTAGTCTCTCTTGCAAGGCTCTGAATTCTTTGATATTCCACAGAGGTGACATCTTTTGAATGGGTTTTATTATTTCAAGGTCAACATGTATTCCTTTAGATATTATAATAAATCTTAGAAATTTTCTTGATGATAACCTTAGGAAAGACTTAGTTTGGTTCATCTTGAGTTAGCATTTTCTCATAGTTTCTAACGCTATCTTCAAGTCATTGACATGATATTGCTTATGATGACAATTTATTGTGAGGTCATTGACATAACACTCAATAATTTTGCACAAATGATCACTGAATATTAAGTTTATCACATGTTGGTAGGTTGGTCCAGCATTTTTAAGACCTAAAGGCAACATCGTGTAATAGTACACCCCCAGGAGTGTTCTAAATGTTGTATGCTTCTAATCATCTTGATGTATCTTGAACAAGTTGTATCCAGAGAACCCATCTATTAATGACATTCTCTCAAACCTGCACATATTGTCAACAATGACATCTGTGATAGGGAGAGGGAATTCATCTTTTGAACAAGCGAGATTAAGATCTCCGAAGTCAATAGAGATCCAAATTTTGCCATTCTTTTTTGTTACCACAATGATATTGGCCAACCATGCTGGATATTGTTCTTCATGGATGAGCTCACATGTAATCAGTTTGCAAATTTCTTTATTGATTTGTTCTATCAGCTCAGTATAGAAGCATCATTGTTGTTGTTTGACTGTCTTATCATTAGGGTCAATGTTAAGGTGGTGTATAGTCACATTAGGATCCAAACCAAGTTATTTCTTTGTAACTCCTGACGAAGATATCAATGTACTCTCAAAAAAGAGTTATGAGTTCTTCTTTCTCAATGTATGATAAACTCTCATTGACAAATATGGATTTGGGATTAGCTCCATCACCTATTTTGACTTGGACCACCTTATCTACAATCAGTGTTTCGCTGATTTCAAAGGGTGACTCTCACTGTTTTAGGAAGATGTTTTGTCCAGGGATCATCTTTAGGATCCTCAAATACTTTAGAATCTTCAAGTTTCATGGATAATTTGTATTAAACCATGTTAACTGTAAATTCACTAAATATCACTCCTATACTTACATCAAAATCCTAGCTGGATGTGTCCGAGAGCTTCTTAGAAAATCATCAGATGTTAGTCCTATTTCTGAGGCGGCTTTTAGGAAAATGTACAAAAGTCCAAGTCTAGTTCGATTATAATAATTAAAAACATCTTCTTTGGTATGAAGAGGACAGGAGGAACTCTCGGTTCTTGATTAAAATTTAATCCTTATTTAGATTCAAGTCGTATCGCATTTTTACCATTATATGTTGAGATTGCTGGCTATAGCAAGGGTACTTTGACCTTACTTTGGCTTCCTCATCTGAGCATGATAAATGTGGGTACAATTCAACTTTTTCGAAGACAATACGATTTTAGGCTCCCCTTTAGCTTTAACTGTAAAGGTAGCATCTTCTTAGTCGTATGGCTGCTGATGAGTCAAATAAGACTCATTTACGAACATGTACAAAGTTGCTTCTAAAGCTAGCCTGAAAAATAGAGCTTCAACTATTGAGCTTTCATACTCAGAGTCTACAAGATAGTCATTAGCAAACTCAACTTTACCATTAAAAATCCATTCGCCTTGTTTTGTTAGATGGCTAGTCAGTACATAGTTCTTCGATTATGATTATAAGTGGCTCCATTTCCCAGATTGGATCATCCTTAGAATCGAGCTCATTGTCCATTTTATTACTGTTGACTTCATCATTATGAAGAGCCATCTTGAATGCATCATTGTCATCATACAAGAAAGAGTCGGTAAAGTAATTCTTCATGCTGTTGAAGGGATGCATTTTATCATCAACTTTTTGTAGAACCCCCTACTTATCGATGTACTTTAAGCATTGATGAAGCATCGATGGGACAATCATGTTGGACTAGACCCATGATTGTCCGAGGAGAAGGTTGTAGGGTGTTTCAATATCAGTGACATAACAAGTCACTTTTGTCTTTAAATCGTAGATCTGACATTTAAGTCGAATCTTCCTAAGAGATCGGCTATTGCTAGAGTTAAAGATTATGCTCAAAGCAAATCTTAGGTCGATGTGAATCGTCTTGGGTCGATGTATAATAAAAGGATCAGTTGAGATGATGGTATTTGATGAGTATGTAATCGAGAGTGAATGTGATATAAAGTGCCTATCATTGATATTGATAGCACTGTCTTTGTTCTTCCGCTTTGGATAGCTTGGACAAGTGGGCAAGGAATGTTTCACTGTCATTCAGAGCTTCTTTCAAAGCCTCCCTTGCTTCCTTCAACCAACATAGAAATTCAAATAAAATTATATGTGCAGGGATATTGGCTAACTGGGCCGTGATATCATTCAAAATAGGCTTTGGGTTCATCTTAGGGACCCTGCTATGCCTAGTTGAACTGAGTCACTTTTTTCATAGTTTGTTCGAGCTGCTTGGAGGGTCCTGGCTAATTATAGTTCTTCAAATAGTCTCGCCGGACGTTGTCCTTATCATACAATTTTCTCTTCCTCCGAGGTAGTGAGTGAAGAGACTCCTAGACATTCCTCCCTTTTGATTGCTGAGATGGTGTTGCAAGGCTTCATCTTGCACTTGTCCTTCAACTTAGACTTTAAAGGAGTCCAATGTTCATCTTGTAGATGGTCAGAATGTAACCAAATCGTTTCTCCTCTTGCTGTAGTAAGAGGGACCAAGCCTTGGCTTTGTTGGTTTTGTTAATCATGATTGTCCACTTTCATCCTTGCAGTGGGTATGGATTTTGGTCATGGGGCCAAATTGAAGAGTTACCATGTTAGTGTTAGGTCTCATGTTTATGAGCTTATTATCTAATCTAGTTTTGATGATTTAGAAATAATTCCTAACATCATGTGTTGAGTGTTTATATTATTTTGTTAGGTAATCTATATAAATATCCTCTGGTTGGAGGTTGGTTGGACTTGCGCCTACACAATCACATCCTTTTGGAGGTTGGAGGAAATACGAATGAAGCTATACATATAAGTCAACAAATTATCAAGATTTATTCCCGCTACCAAGATCGAGCTTCAATGAGAGATCATTATCTTGGGTATTTTTTTAGTTTAGGTGTTTACTTTATGTGCCATGCTTGAAGCTCAAATATATACAACTACACGTTGTTTCATTATATGGCTTTCATTGGTTGTTTTACTTTACAAAAAGATATGTTTAGCCGTACAAATTGATAAACATATTTTTATTACAATTTTATACCCACATTATTTATTTTACATGAATAAATATACCACTAATAATTATTTTTATCTTTAATTACATGTTAATGAAGAAATAATGAATAAAAGCCCAAAAGACTATTAACTTCCTTATTTTGTAACATTTTATTGAAGCCCAAAATCAAGCCGAGTAGCTTGTAGAAGTCGGAGAAAATCAAAAATCCAATATGAAAAGAAATCATATTCAAAATGATTGGCCACAAAGAAACGATGATATCTCCTAATCTGGAAGGCGGAATTTAACAAATAATATATGAAAATCCCCTATCTCGACGAGACGAAGCTATATGTGAAATCAGAATTTGGATACAGTGGGTGTCGATGGGGGCATTGATGTTGGCATCGATACCAACATCGATGTCAATTAACTGTAGCGCGAGTCAATGCCTGATTTTGCTTGTCTTGGGGCTCAAGTTTGATCAAATGGCTCTCATTCACTGATGTTTACTATAAATAGGGTTAGAGAGTGAAGGGTTGGGAGTGTGAAAAATTTTGTAACTCTATTTGGAGAGGAGGGTTACTCTTAATTGAGAAGACCTTCCAATTTTATAATTTTTTTTTACAATCAATAAAAGAAATTTTTTTACCTCTTCATATTTTTCTTTTCTTCTCTTTGTTTGGTAATGAAGATGAAGATGGGAATAAGATGAAGATCAAGAGTGAGGTTTGCTTTCATCTTGAGGCTAGAATCCTCTTGGATAGTAAATTTCCTCTTTGTTAATATTTTTATCTTTTTATTTTCTTGCTTAAATAGCCAAGAGGCTAGAACCTTCTTGCCTTAGATTTATTTCATGCTTATAGAGTAGATTTATTTCATTCTTATAGAGTAGATTTATTTTTTCGCATTTAATTCTTGTAATTTATTTTGTAGTTTAGTTTTTTACAATTTATTTTGTAGTTATATTTTATTTTTTTGCACTATTCACCTTAAGGCCAGAACCCTCTTTGGATTAGTTTTTATTTTTCTTTATTTTCATATGCTTTGATTCACCTTGAGGCTAGAACCCTCTAGGGAATTACCTTTTCTTTAGAGGTGGTTCAATTCTAGATTCACCATATCTTTAATTGAACCATCGTTCTTTTCTTTATTTATTTTTCCTTTTCTTTTATTTTCTTGATTTTTATTTCCTTCATTTTCCTTTCTTTCCTTGTGATTTCATTTATTCTTTATCTATCACCCTCAATATTAATTTTTACACACAATCATTCTCATTCTCTCCATCTCTCCACAATCACATCTATCATTACTCCTAATTATCACGCACACAACATACAAACCGATTCTAGTAATTTTCTACAAACACCTTCCTCGTGGGATCGATAACTTTTTATACTATAACTTGATTAATTATACACTTGTAATTTTTTGTATATGTTTATGCTACATCATGTTTTTGGCGCCGTTGCCGCGGAAGGTGCTAAGTAGGATTTTATTATTTTTGTTCTTTAACTTGTGTGTTTTCTTGTGAAGGAACTGTTTGGAGCTTAAAAATCTTGGATTGGAGATCAAGAACTTGAAGATTTGCTTTTGGGTAACTCTTCTTTCTAGTATTTTCAATTCCATCCTTTTTACTTAGCTTCATAATTAAAGACAATTAGGATCTAAAAAAATTTATTTTTGTCGACCATAATAAAATCCACCCTCCACTTGGACATTTACTAGCCAAGATAATAAATTCAAACAATTTTTCCCTTTCTCATAGTTGTTTGATCGTTAACCCTAATAAAAAAAGATTTTTTTACCATTCTTTTTAGTCGCTTTTAATTCATAAGGTTGTATTGCTTATAGTTAGTAGGAATTCACCAAAGTGATTTGAGCATCTTGATTTGGCACACACTTGAAAATATTTTTATATGTAAAACCCCATAATCAAGATAAGATGAGGCATTTCATCACTCTTTCTTTAGCCCGCAAATCATTAATTCCTCACTACACAAACCTAAGCCTTCTTAAAACTCATTAGACATTGACCACTAAGGACTCGAGCTCAATAAGGAACAAGAAATCTCTTAGTGAACCGATTCAAGTTTTCTTTGATTAGTTGGTGTCTAAGACAAGGTTTAAGGGTTGCGTAAAGCGCTTCGTAAGGAACGAGGTACTTAATTGATCTCTAATCATCCTCTAGTACTATCCTTACCTGGTTAACTACCCTGGTAAAACGTTAATCTTTTCACTTTAGGAGGTTTTGGTTAGGAGTTGGTCTAGTTGAGTTAGGCTTAACTTTAGAGTTAGAATGATTGAAAAGTGATTGCTTTTGATTTGTTTTAGTTAGGATTTTTCCTTTATTTCTTTTTTTTCTTCTCATAAATCTAAATAAACTAATTTTTTCACTTAAAAAAATTATTAAAAGAATTTATTTTGGTGTATGCAAACGTGGATTAGGGATAATACACATCAATTAATTCGCTTTGAACTAATCATAGAAATGGCGTATCCTAATCCACCCGTTCTTCAAGATATGTGCTATCCCACTAGGAATGCAATCCCCTCCTGCATTAGGCTCCCTGAGGCAAATGGAACTAACTTTAAGCTTCGACTGTACTATATCAACATGCTTCCAAAAATTCTAGGGAATGAAACTGAAGATGCATATACTTTTATCTCAGAATTTAAGGAAGTATGAATGATGATTAAAATAAGAGAATTAACTGAAGATACAGTCAAACTCAGATTTATTCCTTTTTCTCTCAAAGAAAAATCAAAAAAATAGCTATATAGCTTACCCATAAATTCCATCACAACTTGGGAGGAATTTATCACCGTATTTCTTAAAAAAAATTTCCCAATTCATAAAACGGTTAAGCTTAGAAATAGCATTCAAAATTTTAAAATTATCCCGGGGGAGCCATTCTAGAAGTATTTTGATAGGTTTAAAGTCTCATCCAATTTCCTTATAACGGTCTAGAAAAATGGCGATTATGCTAAATCATCTATGAAGTATTAGATTATTCTTCAAAGACTTCTTTAGAATCAATGTGCCAAGGAGATTTCATGAAGAAAAATGCTGATGAAGCTTGGGAGTTTTTAGAGTGTCTATCGGAGAAAACCATATAGTGGGAATATTGTGATGATAGGGTTTCGTCAGTTTCCCAACCCAAGTCTAGTGATCTTTCCTTAGAGTCAAACATATCATTTGAAGCTATAATGGCTACAATTATGCACAGGTTAGAAGCCTTAGAAATAAAAGAAAGAGACCCAGTTCAAATCAATCAAATTTCTGCCTCAGGTTGTCACAATTGTCTTGCACCATCCCATGTTTCTGAAGAATGCCCTCTTTTAGGAAATAATCATTTACTAAGACAGGTCAACGCTGCATTCCAGCGTTATGCAAATGATCCATTTTCTCTAACCTACAACCCCGGTTAGAGAAATCATCCAAACTTTGTATAGAATCATGGAACCCACTCCGGAACTCAAAACTTCACTCACTCTTCAAACCAATAATTTCCTAGGGAAAACACAGTTCCTTTCAGTGCTCAACCTAATTTTCAACAACCAAATCTGCCGTATCCAAATCAATCTCCTTATTATCAAGGTGTAAATCACACTCCTCCAAATTTAGAACATGATAAACGTCTTAATGTCTTGGAAAAAGGACAAATACTTAATTCTAACACTCAAGCCATAGCTAGATTAGAAATTCCAACTTGATCAACTAGCTAGTGCCGTGAGTGAAAGAGAGAGAGGAAAATTTCTGAGTTAACCTGTGGTCAATCCTAAGGACACAGGATGCAGTTCATCCTATGAAGCTCAAGTGAATTCAATTCATTCACTTTGGTGAGGTAAACAGGTTGATATTCAAGTGAGAACACCTCCAAGTCTTGATCCAGAAGAAATTCCTTTTCCTTCTGATGAATATATTCAACAATCACCTCTCTCAGATGACCAAGAACCCGAACCTAAGCCAATTTTTGATAGATTTAGACCAGTTGCTCCCTTTCCAGATAGATTTAGGCCTAGAAAACACTCCCCTCAGGAGGAGAAGATCCTAGAAATATTCAAGCAGGTTAAGGTCTTCCTCTTTTAGATGTAATTGAACAAATTCCATCTTATGCTAAATTTTTAAAAGAATTATGCACTAAGAAGAGGAGAATAAATGTTCCAAAAAAGTCTTTTTGGCCGCCAATATCAGTGACATGCTCTCAAATCCCATGCTTTTGAAATGTAAAGATCCAGGTTCCCGCATCATTTCATGTGTCGTTAGTAATACTCACATTGATAAGGCGCTTTTAGACTTAGGGACTAGTATCAATTTGCTTCCATATTTAGTCTACCAGCAATTAGATCTAAGTGTACTGAAACCAACCCGATGCACCTTACAGTTAGCTGATAGATCTGTCAAGGTCCCTATGGGTGAGTTAGATTATGTTCTGATTAAGGTTGGAGATTTTAATTTTCCAGTAGATTTTATAGTCTTGGAAACACAGCTCGTTTCTAATGCCAAAGGACAAACACCTGTTATCTTAGGACAACCATTCTTAGCCACTTCTAATGCTCTCATCAACTGTAAAACTTGTCAAATGAAGCTGTCCTTTGGGAATTTAACTGCTAATCTCAACATTTTCAATCCAGGGGACCAACCAAATAATCAGCCTCAAGAAATAAATTACATTCAGGAAAGATCAGAAGAAGATGAAGAAGAAGAGTCAGATCTGAGTTTTGAGGAAATTTTTGGTGAGGAGTTGGAGTTTTTTTAGAAGTAGTAGATCAGGTTTGTCAGAATAAGAAAACTGTGTTAAACATTTTCTACTGTGAACTGGATTTTGAAAAACTCCTTCTTAATGAACTTAGTTTTTTGAAAACTAAACAACAACAAAAATTTCATGCCTCAACCATGAATCTTGGGGTTGAGGAAGTTGTTAAAGAAGAATTGATTGCTAGATAACAAAACTTCACAAATCAAGAGTCTAAGTTCATTAAGAAATTCAAAATGCATAACACCAATAATACCTACCTCATGTTGCTGCATGAATTATTGAACACCCTGGAATGTTTGGAATTTAAGCACATCATTAATTTTATCAATTTGAAATTGTTTAAAATCTGAGGGAGAATTTTCAGCAATAAGTTAGGATTTAATGTAGAATATGAGCTTTTCATGTTGAATCCTTCATTCTACATTCTTTGTTTTGTTTTGTCTTATACTAATAAAAAGAATTTATTCTTCTCTCATTTGAGAGTTTCTTGTTATGTTATAGTGAAAAAAGAAGAAGAAAAAAAAAGAAAATGAAAAAAAGAAAAAAGAGAAAAAATATATGAAAAAAATTCTAAAAAAAGAATAAAAATTTGATTTCATTCTCCTCACACTAAAGGTTATTACGGAATTTTTATCATATAAGTTAGCCGACCAAATGTAAGTACTTCACTTCTTATCTACTTTACTTTATGCATCATAAAGTTTGCATTGAGGACAATACAAAATTTAGGTGTGAGGGTGGGATGTAGCTATTTTTGTCCTCTTTATTTTACCTTTTTGTTGCATTTTTTGTCATAATTTTTTTCTTCTTTCTTCTTCTTTCTCTTTTTTCCTTTAAAAAAATCATAAAAATATTGTTATTTACCAAATTAATAGAGTTAAGTAATAATTGATCTATTTGATAAATTTTAAAATTTCTAATCCTTAGTTAGTGATATACTCAAGTTTAACTTTTATGATAGCACTAAATAAATTTCTTAAGAAATGATTTTCAAAGTAGTATACTTCACTTAAGATTTAGCTTAGACTTTTAATTAAAATAATAAAATTGTTACATGCTTAACTTAGAGTTGAAAATAATTTTTTAAAGTTGTCTTGCTCTACATATTTTTCAGAATACATATACACATATATATAAAAAAAATAAAAAACTAACATTGCTAAAGAAGAGTGCAAAAAATGGGCACAAAAATATAAAAAACTCTTAAATTCAAGGTGATTCTATCTTATAAAGCCTAAGTTGACCGAGTAATTAAGCCCAATGACTATTTTCATACTTAATGACCTAAGCCCAATTGGGTTAGGATCCATTGGCCCAAAACTCGTTAAATGGTCACTTAGAAAGTCCGTTAAAGTAGAAAAAAAATACCAAGAAAGAAAGAGTGACTTCTTTAAATTGGCAAGTTGACCAAATTTTATGGGTATATTCACTGCAAACCCTCACGAGACTACAACTCGTCCACTAGGGTAACCTAGGGGTTTAAAGACTTGTTGTATGTGCTAAATACAACCGTGATTCCTGTAAGACTATCTCCAGCAGGTGGAGATTGAGGGGTTTTTTTGCTCCAGCAGGTAGAGATTGGGGGGGTGAAATGGGAAATGAGAATCGGATGAGTGAAAATTTCACCTCCGGTTTTTACACCTTATTCTCCTTCTCTTTGCTTTTGCTTCTATATTCTTCAAACCTTTTCAAATGGATCCTTCACAAAATAAATGAGTTATATTAGTAATAATAATAGTAGTAGTAGTAATATATATGAAATAAGAAAAAGAAATGAATAAATAAGGTGGGGTATATATGTTGGAGTGATGGGGTTATAGTGGGTCCCAAATAAAGTAAAAATCTTTTGAAAAAACTCCTGCTGTAGAGATGATAGAAAATGGAGATTGTTGAATTATGTGGAGGGGGAATAAAGTGATGTGGCAGGAGAGAGAAGGTTAAAATTTCGACTCCTGATGGAGATAGTCTAAAAGTGAGTTAGGATTTTTTTTTCTTTGCTAGAAGACTAGCAAAAGTTTAGGTGTGGGGATATTTGATAATCATATTTTTATTATAATTTTATACCCTCATTATTAATTTTACATGAATAAATATACCACTAATAATTATTTTTATCTTTAATTGTAGGTTAATAAAGAAATAATGAATAAAAACCCAAAAGACTCCAACTTCCTCATTTTGTAACCTTTTATTAAAGCCCAGAATCATGTCAAGTAGCTTGTAGAAGCCGGAGAAAATCAAAAATCTAATATGGAAAGAAATCATATTCAAAATGGTTGGCCACAAAGAAACGATGATATCTCTCAATCCGGAAGGCGAAATTTAACATATAATATATGAAAATTGCCTATCTTGACGAGACGAAGCTATCTGTGAAATTAGAATTTTGATATAGTGGGTATCGATGGGGGCATTGATGCTGGCATCGAAACCAGCATCGATGTCAGTTTACTGTAGCACGAGTCAATTGCTGATTTTGCTTGTCTTGGGGCTCAAGTTTGATCCAATGGATCTCGTTTACTGATGTTTAGTATAAATAGTGTTAGTGAGTGAGGGGTTGGGGGTGTGAAAAATTTTGTAACTCCATTTGGAGAGGAGGGTTACTCTTAATTGAGAAGACCTCTAATTTTATAACTTTTTGTTACAATCAATAATTTTTTTTTCACCTCTTCATATTTTTCTTTTCTTCTCTTTGTTTGATGATGAAGATGAAGATGTGATGAAGATGAAGATCAAGAGTGAGGTTTGCTTTCATCTTGAGGCTAGAACCCTCTTGGGTGGTAAATTTCCTCTTTGTTAATATTTTTATCTTTTTATTTTCTTGCTTAAATAGCCAAGAGGCTAGAACCCTTTTGCCTTAGATTTATTTCATGCTTTTAGAGTAGATTTATTTCATGCTTATAGAGTAGATTTTTTCGTATTTTGAGGTGGGTTTAATTCTATATTCCTCATATCTTTAATTGAACCCTCGTTCTTTTCTTTCTTTATTTTTCCTTTTCTTTTATTTTCTTGATTTTTATTTCCTTCATTTTCCTTTCTTTCTTTATGATTTAATTTATTCTTTATCTATCAATCTCAATATCAACTTTTACACACAATCATTCTCATTCTTTTCATCTCTCCACAATCATATCTATCATCACTCCTAATTGTCACGCACACAACATACGAACCGATTCTAGTAATTTCCTACAAACACCTTCCTCGTGGGATCGATAACTTTTTCTACTATAACTTGATTAATTGTGCACTTGCAATTTTTGGTATATGTTTATGCCGCATCACAAATATTTAAAAGGATGAGTTTTAGCCGTATAAATATGAACCAAATACATATATTCGTATTCTTGCACATATGTTTCATATTTATCGTATTATACTTTATTTTGAGAAAATAACGTGTTTATCATTTTGAGAAAATAACATGTTTATCATTTTGAGAAAATAATGTGTTTGTGGATTATTGACTTAGTAATACTATTTTATATCTTTTCATAAGTCTATAAATCTATTCAAAAGAAGTTTCAAGCTTGTTTGAAAGAATTTCATCAAAATCCAAGTGTTTGACGATTTCGTATTATTGAACAACTTACAAAATAAATAAGCTTTCACAAATGGGAAATGTAATTTGAGAAATTCTTTCTTTAACATGTTCTATTAGATGTTTATAAATATTTTCCAAAATTTTATCATTTTTTGAGTTGATTTACTATGTTAAATTGATTTTACAAAATTAAGTGTTCAGCAGTTTTTAGTATCTGGAATATCTAGTTTCAAACAGTAATTTCTTACAAATCCGAAGTAATATCTCAGAAAATATTTCTCTAACATATTTATCTACATGTGTAAAAACCTTTCTCAAATTTTTACAATTGTTGGGGCTGATTTGTTATTTATAATTGATTTTAGAAAGTCAGCTACGCAAATTTTTAGAATTTGTCAACTGTTTCCAACAGTCATATTATCAGTCAACCGACATCACTGTTCAGTCGACTGTGTTTGCATCAGGAATGAGTTTCATTGTAGCTTCCGTTACAATCGTTTATCGATGCAACAAAAACAAAAATGTGAGCTTTTTTTATAAAACTTCTCTTTACAAATAAAACAAAATGGGAATTCCCTACAAACACACGCAGAAACTATTTATTAGTCGCTACTTGCATGAGATCTTTGCCTGTGTCGGGGATGCTTTGATCCATGGTGTGACGCCCCTGGGTTCACACAAGGCTGTAGTCCGAGGTGAAACCAAAAATGTCAAACCTGCCATGCACCACACCGTGCAATAACATGTTTCACCATCACAATTACTATATCTCTAGTGGAATCAACAACAGGTGTAGGTACAAAGCAAGTAAAAGATTTTATAATAAATACATGATGAAATGATAGAATTCGGATTAAGACATCTCATCAACCAAATAAGCTGGAATACAAAGTCAATGTCTGAAATGGATAATAACAGTCTGGAGATCTCAACATGTCTCAAAATACAAAACATCTGATACATGAAATAAGGCACACAGCCTTTACAACTCTAGAATAATAAATCTCTCAAGTCTAAAAATGTCTCGAGTGGAGTACAAAAATGAAATACATCTAATAAGAGGATAAGCGGGCACTAATAAAGAAAAATCGCCCTCAACCTGCGACTCTCCGGGCTCCGGGCTCGTTACCTGAAAGGGGGAGGGACAACGAGCGTCAAAGCGCTAGCGAGCAACATCACAACCAACCCCAAGGGGTAGGGCTCGTTGTATGTGAAAATACAGTTGATATATAAAAAAATATAAAATTATTTATACTAACAATAGTGGGTTTTAGTACTTAGGAAATTACAAAACGAGCATAGGTACGTCGAGCGAAATAATCCAAACAAGGAAACCCTCATGTATATACCTTGTATCTCAAATTGTAAATCCCTAAATACTAAACCCGAGGTTTTACATAAGAAACAATAAAGAAAAGAAAATAAAACCCATCTCTACCGATACAATTTAAACGTGTCAAAGCAATAATAAATGTCATGTCCAGCCTAGGTAGCTATCATGTCCCAGCTTCATATAATATGTCGTGTTCCAAACTCGGTTAAGAAACATACTCAAGGTTTAGCAATTATCCAACATAAGACTGTAATAGATTATAGTCCAACACGAGGACTCAAATGGATTATAGTCTAACACGAGGACTTTAATGGATTATAGTCCAACACGAGGACTGTGTGTATGAAACATGGAATACTAATAGTATAGGTATACATATTCTACCCTTGTACATGCCTCGCTGTACAGATCTAAGCTTGTGTCAGAAAAATGTCATCTTACATATGTAGATGAAATCATAAATACTACAATTTAATACCCGATAAACAAGGCAACTTCTCATGTTCAAAAATGATAAACGGAAACCCTCGATCATATATGAACACTGTATGAAAGTATAAGCACAGTAGGTGATCAAGCAGAAACACAACGAAATATGAAAAACTTCGATCAGTCGACTCATAATCAGCTATGAGTCGACTCATGACTCATGGGTCGACTCATGAACTGACGAGTCGACTCAGCAGACACAAATAAATAACAGGGATTGACTTAGTGAGTCGACTCATGACAGTCATGGGTCGACTCAACCTGATGAGTCAACTCATGATGAGTCATGAGTCGACTCACGGGCTAAAAACTGGATATTTTACAACTACAGCTCGTCCATCTCGTTCCATACTCCTACTATATTGATCTTCACCTCCATAACTATCAATTCTAGACTATGAGGCAGTGATAAATTCATGTATAGCATGAGAAACGAACACTAGCATGTTAGACCTAACTTTTAACTCCTAAACATGAGTGAAAACATTTAATCAAAATAAAAACTCATATTTGTTATTCTTAAAAAAAATTCCAGATCTGGGTTTTCATCAAAAACTTGTTGGTGAGGATTTCAAATCTGAAACACATGATTTCTAGCATTCACCCTAATAAGAGCATTGATTTATACTTGAAAATAAGTCTTAGGCTCAATAAAACTCATGAAAAACATTTGTAAACTTTTAAAAAAAACATGGGAGAGGATTGGGCGAGATGTTACTCGCCTCAAGTGCTGACAAATCCCCAGAAGATGATCCTCCTTCAATCTGAACCGCGAAACCCCACCGAGAATCCTTCGAAACGCCCGAAAAACGCCAAAATCCGAGCTAGGGTTTAAAGAGGAGAGAGAGGAGGGGGCTGAGGTTATTAGGGTTCAAAAGAGGGTTTTGAGAGCTTCAAAACGAGTATATATACCTAGAGTAGCAACCGGGTTTGGTATAGATAAAACCCAACCCGAAACAGAACCGAAACTGGCGTCTGCACGCCCATCGGTCGACTGCCTGACAGTCTGCACACAGATTGAGATTCGGTATAATAGCCATAACTTTTTGATACGACCTCGGAATGAGGTGATCTAAGATTCGTTGGAAATCTGTTGAAGAGACCTACAACTTTGGTCTTTTGAGTTTTTTCCAAATTCTAACTGAAACGATATGTAAACCACATAAACTCTTAACTAGCCATAGATTTTCAGATTTATACATCGAGCATGAAATGTGCATTTGCTCTTATATATATACATATATACATTGAATTTATCTCAAATCAATTCCTAGTATACTCAAACATCATAATATATTATTTATAAATGTATAATATATTTATTATTATTTATCATAAAATATTTAAATTTTTCGGGGTTTTACATTCTTCCCCCCTTAAAGGAATTTCGTCCTCGAAATTCAGAAATCATACTTAGTCAAATAATAATACTAGAGAAGCACGTAGATGGGTCTAATTCAACGCGCAACCATAAACATAAAGCATCTCAGATATTTTACTCTTGTAAACATACAAGATATTTATATTTAACTGTCTAGGATGACTATATTCCCACTCAATCCTTAATGCGAATGGAACTAGTACGTCGGGCAATAAAATCCAAACAATGGAACCCCCATAATATTATACCATGTGTTCCAAAAGATTAAGAATTAAGTGGAAATATCCTCATTCTAGTGTTAAATCTAAATATAACCACACAAATAATCGCACACATAAATCAATCCACTTCCTCAATAGGTGTAGGAAGTCGCGTGGCATAACATCTTCACGCTCCCGAAAATCATCTTCGATGTCTACACTTAACCATCCAAAATGTAAATACCCCCACTTAACCCCTAATTAAATGGAACAAGTACATCGAGTGAAAAATCCAAACAAGGAACCCCTCATATATATACCATATGTTCCAAGTACTTAGGAGATAAGTGTTAATACCCTCATTTTAGTGTTAAGTATAAACATCACCATACAGGTAACCATAAGCCATAAACAAGTCATACAAAAATTTAATTTACTTGATCAAACAATTGTGGGTAGTCGCGATGTATATCCTCCTCGCGCTCCCGAGAAACCTCCTCAACTCCTTTCCGATTCCACTGAATTTTCACCAACGGAAAAATATCTTGTTTCTAAATTTCTTGTCTTCTCTAGCAAGTATACAAACTGAGATTTCAATCGTAGTCAAATCATCCTGAAGCTAAATCTCTGATGCGTTCAACACTCACTGCTGCTCTTAAATATGAAATACTTTATGTACACTAGACATCGGTGCGGGAAAGTCTAGTCCATATGAAATAGCTCTAATAAGCTCCAAAATCCGAAACGGTCCAATATATCTCAGCTCAAGCTTTCTCCGCCTTCCGAATCGCTGAACGTCTTTCATAAACGATACTTTCAGCATAACTAACTCTTCAAATCTAAAACTCTAAATGTCCTCATCTCTTATCAGCATAGCTCTTTTGCTGACTCTGAGCGGCTAGAATATGTTCTCTGCTCAATGTTACTTTCTCAGTAATCTGTCTCATAAGCTCTGGCCCAAGCATTAAACTATCTTCCGTCTCTACCCAACATATAGGAGATCTTCAATGCCTCCCGTACGATGCTTCATACGGGGCCACATCAATTATCGCTTGATAACTGTTGTTATAAGTGAACTCTATCAGTAGAATATGATTCCTTCCATCTACCTTGAAAGTCAATGACATAAGTGTTTGTGTCAAAAGTTGCCTTTTCCATTGTTTTCAAACCTGTTACACCGTTTATCGATTACAAGTTCAAACTGAAAAGAGAGTTGATCTTTTTATAAGATCTTCTTACAACGAAAAATAAAGATTACAACTTTATCAAACAAATCGCAGCAGTAGTTTATCTCCCGCTGCTTTGCGTGGGATCTTTACCTGTGCCGGGGACGCGTTAGTCCGTGGACCACCGCAGACCAAAGCCGATCGACAATATAATGACGCTCTTGTTTCACGAGGGAAACAATTACGGAAGCGACAATCACGACCAAGCGAGATTGTGGCTCTTCTCGAGATTAAAACCAAGTTTAATCCGGAGGAAAGAAGGGAAAAGAATCACAAACCTTTCGAAGGGGCTTTCTTTATGAAAGTGTTCGCCAAGCTCTGATGATTCTCCTCTGAAATTCGTGGTTGACTGGTCAATTTGACAGCACCTCGCCTTCTTAATCTCAGATTTCCGATCCCCTTGAAAGAAGACCTTAGGCTTCTATTTATAGGCTTTTTTTAGATGTGTCTCCTAGTAGGAATTGATGTTTAAACGTTATCTGCGGTTTATAACTGTCTAAACGTGTTTATGGATAACCTCAGAGCAGTTGGAGAGGTTTTGGGACGAAAGAATCCTTAAAAATCATTGAAATCCGTGTTTGGGGCGGTTTTATATCCAACAAGAGTCCTGGTGACTCGGGACTGTGCGAGTCAGCATTTGGTGACTCGGAACTGTGCGAGTCAGCTTCTGGTGACTCGGAACTGTGCGAGTCAGCTTCTGGTGACTCGGAACTGTGCGAGTCAGCTTCTGGTGACTCGGAACTGTGCGAGTCAGCTTCTGGTGACTCGGAACTGTGCGAGTCAGCTTCTGGTGACTCGGAACTGTGCGAGTCAGCTTCTGGTGACTCGGAACTGTGCGAGTCAGCTTCTGGTGACTCGGAACTGTGCGAGTCAGCTTCTGGTGACTCGGAACTGTGCGAGTCAGCTTCTGGTGACTCGGAACTGTGCGAGTCAGCTTCTGGTGACTCGGAACTGTGCGAGTCAGCTTCTGGTGACTCGGAACTGTGCGAGTCAGCTTCTGGTGACTCGGCACTGTTCAAGCTTCTAAGCAATGTTTCGTGATTCTTCCAGCTTCTTTGTTTTGCGTACGCTTCGTCGCCTTGCTGATTTTGGATGAATTCCTTTGACTTGGATAATAACGTTTATCGTCTTTTCCTTGTCTTGCACTGTGTTTGAGGACCTATGGGCATTTTTTTAACGCCTACAGATTCCCCCTCCAAATTGTTTCAGTCTCGTTTCTTTTATAGAAGAGCCTGAAATACTTTGGATATGATAGGCTATATTTGCAGAAGGACCTATCATGGGTTTCATTTCTTGACTCCTTCAGCCCTCAATCTATTCAGAGTTCTGTCGAATAGATGAAGTTTTTACGGCTCTGCGTTTATCGTCTGACCACTGTTGAAATCTTGAAACTAAATGGCGTCGTTGATTTGACGTTGAATTGACCATCGTTGTTGGGGAATTCCCATCTGGTGACGCCTTGACAGACATTGACCAAAAGTCATGCATTTGAAGCAGAGAGGACCAGTTTATACTCGTATACTCTTGGGAGTTCTGAAAGTTAGTTTAGCCTCATATACTTATCGGAGGTCGCCGGGTTATCCTTAAGAATATTGTATACGATATTCTCCAGGAACTTCCCGTCGAGGGTGGGAAACAGTTTAAACTCGTATACCCATTGGAGTTTTAAGAAGCAGTTTTTGACCCAAAATAGCTTACTATACACGCGAGCCAGCTTCAGGTCTTGCGAGTCAGTAAATGGTGACTCAGAACTGGCGAGGCAGCTTTGCGGTGACTCGGCTTTTGCGAGTCAGTTGGTGGTGACTCGGCTTTTGTGAGTCAGCTGGTGGTGACTCGGCTTTTGCGAGTCACCTTCGGGCGGTACTTTAAAAGAACGACTGTTCTTCTTCTTCATTTTTTTTGATTTTTTCCTCTGTTCGAAAATTTCTCTCTTCCCTCCTTTATTCCCTTTTTAGCTTTTCTGATTTGGGGGAAACACCAAGACTGATTTCTTGTGTGATGACCGACCATTTGGGGGTTCAGTTTTGGGTTTTCCTGCTCCATCAATTGGTTCTTGATTTCGGGTTCTTGAATGGTTGGTTGGTCTTGGAATAAAATCTCACAATTGAGCCCATACATGCCCGGTGTCTAACATTCTGGTTTGAAACATCTGGCTCAGGGATTCTGAACCTCTTCATGTAGTCGACTCTTCGATGGGGGTTCACTTTGAGTTGGAATGCTTAAGTTTTGATTCTTAAGTCCTGATCTTTGAATTCGGTTATGGGTGAAAACCCAAAACATAGGTTTCTAACTTTGGTTGATGACCGAGTACCCAATGTTGAACTGCGACTGATTTTAGACTTGATCTGACATCCTAATTTCACATGCGGTTATGGCCAGAAGTTTTATTCTGTAGACACGTCGTGGTTTATTGTTGGCCCCGCAGGCGGCTTTAACCAATTCCCTGAAATTCTGGCATAATTTGTTACATGATGTGTCGTGGGTTGAAATTGTATCGGTATCGAGCCCACTACTTAAGTCTGATCGGAGCACCATTTTATCTTTCATTAATCTGACATTTCTCCATTTTCCGTAATTGTCCTGTTAATTCTCTCTGCAGATATGTCGCCTAAGAGATCTCGCGTTATTCGAGGCCGTTCGTCGACTCAGTCGCCTGAGCCGGCGCCATTTAGCTGCACAGGTATATTTATCACCGCCTTTTTCATTCATACATTTGAGATATCATGCTGCATTTTGCATCCCCGTTTTGTTCTCCTTTGTGAGGCAATTGGGAAGTGCCGCCACTCTCCTTCATGGGGGTGGACGCTTTACTAGTCATGTTTTAGTTGGTCAAGACATGGCTGAACTATCTTGGGGCGATTTCTCCCTGTACTATACTCCGAGGGACGGATATACTATCGTGTTATTCATGCGACAGTATATCCCGTGCTTCGTGTGTATAGTGTGGCTTTTAATCGTCTCACCTAGATAAATGTATCTGATATGATATCCTTGCTTTGCTCTCCTTTGTGAGGCAATTGGGAAGAGCCGCCACTCTCCTTCGTGGGGAGTAGACGCTTTACCAGTCATGTTTTGCTTAGTCAGGACCTGTCTTAGTATGACATGGGGCGACCTCATGTTGTATTACATCACACAGACTTAGGTATATCATCGTGTCATTCGCACGTTAATATGCTTTGTCATTTGCTTGCGCAGTATAATTGAGATCGTCTCACCATTTGCAAGGTCGTGACTCTATCTCACAATTTGTGAGTTGAGTTCGACGCCTGTACCATTTTTAACATAGGCGTTAATGATTATACCTGATAAATGTGCATTGTTTTCTTAGTTGATTTTCTCTCGAGGGAATTCAATGCTCATTCAGTGGAGGGTCGATGTAGTGAGGCTTATGCCTTTACCGATGAGCCCATCCCTGTTCCAGTAATTCCTCCATTTGCTCTGGGCGTACCGGAAGAGCTTCCTCAGTTAGTAAGGAAAGGAGAACGCCAGAGTTTAAGGCAACTTATCACAGATGCGCCGTTAGTGAAGGATCCGAGTTCTACGCATCCGCTAAGAAAGCCAGACTATTTGTTTGGGGATTCTATTGAAGACCCCGCCTCTGTTTTTCTTGGTTCTGAGCAATGGCTGCATCATGACGACTGTGGCTATCTATATCTTCCTCCGATTCCTCGCCACCGTTCCCTTGCCGAGCTTCGATGCCAAGCTCTTCATCAGGAGATGTCGTGGAGGCTAACAGAAGAACACGAGCACATTCACTGTGGTTATATTACCCGCGGTACGGTCAATTCGAGTAATCGGAATCGGATTACAGGTTTGCATCCAGGGATTACTGGACTGAGTGACCCACCCAAGGATGAGGTCTTCACTGTTGCGAAAACTGTGAGGAATAGGCTTGCGGCTTTGGGCCGAGAGATGCCGGTAGCCGGTCATCGATGTTATGGCTGGATACACTCATCGGATAAACTATGGTGGACCCGTTTGAGCCACTACATCTTGGATCGATTCGGTGAAGACCTGAAGGCTAGTGGCTTATATGCAGCCGTTCGTGCTACCACTTATGGACTGGCTATGAGTGTTCCTCACTTTTTGGCGCTGCTACAATTCTACAATCCTGACGCCAATACGTTTCTAACTAAACATGGTGAATTAGGATTAGCGTTGCACGAGATGCATAAAATCTCCGGTCTTCCGATGGGGAACATGATTTATCAGGAATACTTCCCCTCTACTAAGGAACTGCAGCAACTGAGGTCGCGGACTCCCGACCGTTATAATACCTTCTGGGACCTTGTTTGTCATTATCACATTGCTCTTGCAGGTATCGATCCTTTATCCAAGAAATCGCGACCGCAAATCAGTTTGAAGAAGTTCTCGGACTATCTTTTCAAGAATACGGACAGCATTCAGAATGAACCGATTTGTGTGTTATCGCCATTGACTACTTTCGAAGTGAATGAGCTAATTGAGAAGTCAAACGCTCAATCTTACACTACAGCTGGCGTTGAGGATGGTTTTGCTGCCGGAACAAAGTTTCGAACTTTCTTATGGCATGGAGTCAAACCGATCCAGCCCATGACATTACTTGCTGGGTTTCTTGCTCTGTGGTTAAAAAAATGTGTAGTACCATACCAGTCTTGTGACGTACTTTCCCCCGAAGTGTTGTTTCCAGCGGTTCTGCTTGCTCATCGGAAAAGCTTGTGTCTTCTTCCGGCAATGACCGCGGGTATTTGCAGAGGGCTACGCCAGGTGGTAAACGGATTTAGTCAAGAGAACACGCCACCTACTCAGATTCCTCTCTCAAAAGTGGAGCTACCTTATACCTATTTAATGGCTTGGTTAGTGCTCCATCGATCCGATATGATGGGGGCGCCGTCCTCGGTGGATCCTTCCCTTCCCTTTCTTCAAGTAATAGAGAAATGTAAGTGGAAAGGACGAGGTTTTGCTGATGTTAGGAAGCAGCTTCAGAATCATAAATGCTGGGTCTTCCCTACTTGCTTTCCACGATTTTCAGGTCAGTATGGCGATTCGTTGGTAGATGTAGAAAAGCCGGGTACGGGTAGGACTCTTCTTGATTCCGGCTGTTTCGATTGGTTGGTTAACATTCGGCCGGGCTATGTGGTCTTTCGAGTTCGAAATCACTGTTACATAGAGCCCTACTTGCCGTGTCGGTTCGCTAATCAGTTTGGTTACGATCAGATTTATGTTGGAAACCCAAACCAACGGCTCCAGACCCGTGGAGGTTTAGTGGATGGGGCTCGAGCGTGGCTTTGGAATATTACTGGTTGCACTGGTGCCAAATTTAGTCTCCCTGGTGTTGAGCGCAAGTTAGAGCTGACTTTTCTACAATGCCGGTGGCTTTTGGCGGCCAATGAACATGTGCCAGTTCAGACGATCACCGAGTCCACCGACGAAGAAGCTTCTCGAGTTGCTACTCGGATGGTATATGAGTCTGAGCTTGAGAAGAGAAAGAAGGATCCTGTGGGTCTTCCTAACCATCCACAGCAAAAGGAGCCAACTATGGAACCTCATGTTGAGGGTGGTGCAGAGCTTGGTGGCGATGGTGGAGAAGAAGCACCGGAAACAGGTGTGTTAGATCCCTCTTCTTTAGAGTTATTTGAATTAGCACTTGCTGAAAGGACTCGCCGCTCTCAACTATCCAAATCTTCAAGTGGAGCTACCTTATACCTATTTAATGGCTTGGTTAGTGCTCCATCGATCCGATATGATGGGGGCGCCGTCTTCGGTGGATCCTTCCCTTCCCTTTCTTCAAGTAATAGAGAAATGTAAGTGGAAAGGACGAGGTTTTGCTGAAATTAGGAAGCAGCTTCAGAATCATAAGTGCTGGGTCTTCCCTACTTGCTTTCCACGATTTTCAGGTCAGTATGGCGATTCGTTGGTAGATGTAGAAAAGCCAGGTACTGGTCGGACTCTTCTTGATTCCGGCTGTTTCGATTGGTTGGTTAACATTCGGCCGGGCTATGTGGTTTTCTGAGTTCGAAATCATTGTTACATAGAGCCCTACTTGCCGTGTCGGTTTGCTAATCAGTTTGGTTACGATCAGATTTATGTCGGAAACCCAAACCAACGGCTCCAGACCCATGGAGGTTTAGTGGATGGGGCTCGAGCGTGGCTTTGGAATATTACTGGTTGCACTGGTGCCAAATTTAGTCTCCCTGGTGTTGAGCGCAAGTTAGAGCTAACTTTTCTACAATGCCGGTGGCTTTTGGCGGCCAATGAACATGTGCCAGTTCAGACGATCACCGAGTCCACCGACGAAGAAGCTTCTCGAGTTACTACTCGGATGGTATATGAGTCTGAGCTTGAGAAGAGAAAGAGGGATCCTGTGGATCTTCCTAGCCATCCACAGCAAAAGGAGCCAACTATGGAACCTCAGGTTGAGGGTGGTGCAGAGCTTGGTGGCGATGGTGGAGAAGAAGTACCGGAAACAGGTGTGTTAGATCCCTCTTCTTTAGAGTTATTTGAATTAGCACTTGCTGAAAGGACTCGCCGCTCTCAACTATCCAAATCTTCACCTCATGTAAAGAGGCCAAAGATGCAAGTCTTGTTCACCTATCCTAACAAGATGTCGGTTGAAATCCCAGGTGTATTTTCTGAGGAGGAGAGAGAAGAGTCCGGCCTACTCCCTCGGACGCGGTCTCGTTCCGCGGATCGGGTTACTCCAAGGCGTGAATTGCGCTCTAAATTTTCAGAGGAGAGGCTAACTGAAGAGGGACGCCCAGCTAAATGCAAGAAGTTGACTTCTAAGCGGAGGACCATCCTGAAACGATGCCCTCAACTCAAGGTGTTACCGTTGAGAGGGGTGAGTACCTCTTTGTATAGCTCCTTCCGATATACGTTGAGCTTTCGAATTTAAACAATTTTCGTATTTTGCAGGAGAAGATTTCCCAAGCGACTTTGTCTTTGACGCCTCTTCGCCTGACCTTGATTTCTCGACCCCAATTCTGGGAATCAGGCCAGAAGAGGGTACAGGCGCAGAGACCAACGTTCTCGGCGAGACCGAGGTGGGTCATGACATCGAGGCAGGTTTGACCGAGCATGCTGAGAGTCCAGGTATTCTAAAAACCAGTAGCGCCTTTTTCGGATGGCGGGCAATGACCGATGGAGAATTCGTATCCCCGCTAACTGTTTCTCTACTTCTTACTCTGTTAGAAAAGCTACAAGAGGTGGATCGAAGCGAACAGGTGCCGGAATCCAATATTGCCGTTGAAGGTAAAATTTTGTTATATGGTCTGGCGAGTTGGAACGACTATATTTTGACCCTCGCACCTTTTTACAGATACGATAATAGAGGGTCATGGTGAAGAGGAGGATTCCCAAAACGCATCTTTTGAAGAAGAGGATCTGGCTTCGCGTGAACTGGTATCGGCTTCCGACGATATGTTGCTGGATGATATGTTGCGTGAAAAAGCCCAATACGAGGCCGTTGACCCGATAATCACCGCTGACTCACCCGCACGTAAGATTCTTCTTCGCATGCTTTATTTATTCGTGGTTCCTTAGCCGTCGCTATATCTCGGGCGTATATCGTGTTGCGGGTAATGCATGGCAATAGATCACAGATACATGTACTTTTACCACTTCATGTTGTTTTAAAGATGACAGGTTCATATTGGGACAGTGAAGTAAGGTCCATTTGCAATTCGCCAGTTCATGATAACGGGCTGTGTCGATGAATACTCGGAGTTAAACTTTTTTGGAGATTAACGTAAAATAGTAATTCCTAATATGATATGCCGCAGTCTTTTGCTATCGATATACCAAGCAAGGAATTCCCTTTCGCATCATGAGATATCGCGATACCACTATAGTCAATGTCCGATTAGATAATATACTGCCTGCTCGACCTGACCTTTATCGTCATCTTGACGCTATAATGCACTTTAATGTCGAGTGGTCGTTCCTTATATAATTCAGAGAGGGTTTAAGCCCGATTTTGGATGCAACGAGTACATGAGACTTTGATATGATATTCTTTAATAACTCTCGAAAATGCCTTTTTGACAAGCACTCGCTTCCCATACGAACTGACAGCGCCTCTTTACTTTTGAGTTATGGAGAAGGCTAACTTCCCGAAAGGTTCTGAGATGATACCGTAACGGTATAAGCAACGAATCTCACCCTTGCCAATCCTCGGAGCTCCTTTGAGATTTCGTTTTTTTTGATCGGGGTTGTAATTCATTATTCGCTTGATCTTTAGGGTTCGATTCGGAATACCCTCTGTAGTGACGACAAATCCCAAAACTGCTTACCACGTGAATTCAGAAGAGATTCTGTGTGGATCATCTTTTAAACTGTGTGAGTTCGCGCATAATTTCGAACACAGTCTCTTATGATCCTTGAAGGTAATGTATCGGTCTTTTTACGGTCTCGTTCATACTAAATCGTCGACATAGCATTTCGACTGGTTTTAGCGGAGATCTCTTGCAAAATCTGTAGACAATACCTGTTGATATAGTTAGCGCCCGCATTCTTATAGACCAAAAGGCTTCACTGTATATAGCAGAACACTCCAATGAGGTGTCTGAATGCGGTATGTTTTTATCTCTGGGTTGCATTTCTTTGGATTTGCTAATTGTAATCCAAGAATACCTCCATAAAGGAATTCCTCTCAAACGCCACACAGTGTTGCAAATAACACTTGATAATCCGGGAGCGGGAATCATCTTTCATACATGCATTATTCAAGTCTCGTGAAAGGTCAATGCATATCCTTATTTCCGTTTCTTCTTTGAGAACCGGAACAATTATTCGACGAGCAATTCGGATGTTGATTCTTCAGGTTGAAACAGCAATGATTTATTTTTTAACCTCTCTTCGTCAATGCTTCCAATGATTGTGGCGTAACGCTTCTTCGCTGCTTTGCTTACAGTGGCTTTCATCGGTTTGATATTAGGCGTTGGCCTGCTATCAGTATCGGATCAAGCCCTGCATATCTATTGTAATTCAAGCAAAAACAATCTATGAATTCTCTTGACGAGGGAAAATTAAAGTCCTCTTGATTCTTCGGTGGAGCTATCACTTTAAAATATTGGTCTTCGGGTTCGTTCATAAACATATTTATGATGGCTATTACTTTGTTTCGGTGTATCGGAGTTCTCTCGTTCTCGAATCGTTCTCCAATACTTATATATTTAGATTTATGAAACCCAGGATCTTCCCAAGCCCGGTATGTTGATTCATCTCCTTGACGTAGTGGAAGTCCTGTTGCCATTTCATATTACGCACATCAGACTTTGAATGAGTCTCCAGTTCCTGACATCTCGTAATCCCATGATGCAGTTCGCGATAAATATCCCTCTGATTTTGTAGGTGATCTACGATTGCAACAAACCACTCTGTGTCGATGGCATAACCTTTAGACACACTTTTTATAACTATAATTAATTTAGGACTTTCCTTCTGGTACCTAGGCCAATACGGTGGAAACTCGTGACGGCTTCGACCAAACAGAGACATTCTATCAAGGCAATTGATATCCCCATTTTCCACTGAATCAAGCGCTTGAATGACTATTAATCGAAATAATGAAGATCGAACCTTTCTCATTTTATTGTTCCTCTGCGAGGAGAGATATGGTAGTGGCGGAATTTCCCTTTGCGAACACAACTCTTTTTCACCCTGCTTTCGCCGAATGACAAAGGTTTTTCAAAACGAGTCTTGGAACGTTTTTTCGTGAAGCAAGTATTGACTGAAGTGGCATAATGTATGTCCGGTCATTATCGTCACTAAACTCCTGCATGACATTAGTCAAAACTGTAAACTCCTAATATCGTATTTATTACTTCTTTGCAAAGTTGCACAGTTACAAAATACCGGTTTGACGATTCGTCATCGTCTAAGACCGATTTCAAAGGGTTACATTCATTTAGTACAAACCGCCATTTAATTCAAATCCTGCCTACTATGTCAGCTTATCCCCGTTATCCTTGCTTGAGCCGATATTCATTGTCAATTGCAGCGCACGTAAAGAAGATCGGTACAAGTAATTCTCCAATCCTTAACGGTGCTTATCTGCGAATCACCAGTTTACCCTACTATTTGTATCTACGTATTTTAGACATGGATGAGAGTAGAAGTAACTATAAGATTACATGGATCATGCCGACACCAATAATAAGTTTTATAGGAGGTTTCACTGGGTAACGTCATTACGTTAAACACGTAACTTCGTATTTTTAGAGTCTCCATAGTTGTTCATTTTATCCGGATTCTTACGCAAAAAGGTCTGGATCCAACTGGTATTGAACTACATATTATAACTGCGGTCCCGTGGAACTAGTTGTTACGGAGATCCGATTATTGTTCATCAATCGGGTGGCATAATGCTAACAGCCGGAACCCGGTTTCACTTGGACCGGTTAAACTAGCTGGCAGCCAATGTTCATGTGAATTAAGGGCCTATCATGCTATTGAGTTCACTCACTTGCATGTACATCCTAGTGAATGTGATATGGGGAAATTGTTTAGCTGATTAAATTGCAAAGTTATTGCATGACTTCCGTTCTACGCGGCGTGCTTGATAATTGAGTGAGGGAACGCATAGATCTCGGCTAAAGCTTCTCGCAATATCTCTATGATATCCATTGGAGAGCGCAATAACTCATTATAGTTTATTCTCGCGCGGAGGTTAGTCTAGCTGAAGCCATGACATCCAAAGTGCGTAGGGAGGTTTGAGCTTCCCGTCTATCTCTCCAATCGGCAGTTGAATCGAGACTGCTTTCGGGTTTGGATTCTTGGATAGCTCTTCTCTTTTTGCTTTATTAGCCGAATTTTGTTGAGCTTTCAACTGTCGGGATCTGTAACACTCCAGTTCTGACTAAAGTCTTAGCATTTGCGTTTTGAAGTCTCGAGATTTGTAAATTATATTAATTTGCACCGGCCACCCCTAGTGGCAAGAGCCCTGGGTTTCATTCCTCAGAAAGTATAAGGTGGGATACTTCATCACTTTTCTGAATTTGCTGTAGTGGATGCACAGTGTTTGCTTTTACCCCTATGCTTTTCCAAGATGAGCGTTTCCTATCCCATTGCTCAGTCCTCTAACAAGTCCGATGCAACCAAAGAATTTCCCTAGGAGTCTATATGTTGTTGTACGGTCCTTATTGACGTTGTCCGTTAAGTACATCGTTGAATGTTCCATTTTACCTTATAATTAAGGGTTTATTGGTTGAAACCCGGCCTAGTAGATCAGAACCGAACCGAAGCTAACGGAAACGGCGTTTGCGTCCACCTTCTTTTCTTTAGGCTGCTTCGGCGTGATAATTATTACATCAATTAAGGCCTGAATCTTATCCTTGAGAGCGTAGCACGCCTTTGTAGGATGATGGACTGTTCTGTGAAATGCACAATACCGTGGATCTGTAATTTTCTGGGCTCCTTCATGGTCGGTGATCGGAGGTAGCTTAATTTTGTTGTTCTCCCTCAAATACTTGAAGATACCAAGGACCTCATCTTCTTTGAAGGAATACTCCTTCGGGAATTTCGGCTCAGAAGTTTTCTGTTGCCTTGGAGGTCGTTGTTGCCATTGAGGCGTTTGTTGCTTTGGCGCTTGTTGCTGCGGCTGTTGTTGCTGCGACTGTTGTTGCTGCGACTGCTGTTGGGGTTGCAACTCAAATGTCTGATTTGCGTCTACCGCGTTTGCCGGTCCTTTCCCTTTACCACGGGGGGTAAAGTTCTGTTTTTGAGTATTATTGGCGGGTTGTCCCCTTTCAGCTTTCTTCCTTTTAAGGAAGCGTTCAGCCTGCTCCCCTCGTACCTTCAATTCCTTCCATGTCTTGGATGGTGCGGTACCCATAGCTTCTAATACATCTATGGAAAGATTATTATGGCACGTCTGGAGTATGAACTCCTCCGTGACCGGATCTCGGCAGTTCATTGCCTTGTTCCGGAAGCGTTTAACAAAGTTTTCCACGAGTTCTCCATCCTTCTGCTTTTCTTCAAAGAGCGTCCCGATTGACACCTCCGTGTCATCATCGAAGAAATTAGCGAGAAACATGCTTTCCATATCGTCCCATGTAGTGATACTTCCCGGTTTAAGCCGGCGGTACCAATCAAATGCAGCAGCGCGAAGGGTTCCTACGAACGATCGTACCATTAGAGGTTCGTTACCTGAAATGATCCCCAGGTGAGACTTGAAATAAATCAAGTGTTGGGTAGGGGAGCCCCTTCCATCGAATGGTGTGAAGTTGATCAAATTGAACTTCGGTGGGTATGGAATAGAGTCCCACTCCCTCGGGTAGGGACACAGAATGCCAGTCTTTTTTACTTCTTGGGCAGACATCAAAGCATTGATTTTGCTTTCCAAGTCTTTCATCTTAAGATCTTCGCCTAGCTCTTTCTTCTGGCGATTTTGAGGATGGATATTGATACCACCCCCAGCGTTAAGAACGTCTTCCGTATTCCTGTTCTCGCGGGGAGTCTCCATGTTAAGATTTTCTTCTACCTCTGAGTCGCTATCTATCTGATTAGCGGTCGGACGACGACTAGATTCACCGCGCTGGTTTGTCAGCTGTTGGAGTTGTTGTGCATGTAAATCTTTAACACGTTGTACAGCCATCTCCATTTCAATTTTGAAATCCTCTTTTTGCTTGGCCAAAGCTTCTTGAAGAAGTTGAGCCATCTGTTCTGTGGTGATCATGAACGACTCTCGAGACTGTCCTGTACTGGATACAGTAGCATCTGAAGCAATCGCTGAGTTAGCATCCGACGCTTCTTCGTCTGAGGATTGTCTTCTCTGGATCCTGTTGTAATTGTAATCCCTAGGCCTTATAGCCCCGGTTTGCAGCCGAGTTAAACGTTTGGACATTTGTGAAAAGGGCTCAGGGTTGTAGCGCCGCGTGGACTTTCCTTTTTCTGCCATATTAATCGTGAATTCCGAGAGTTCACGTTCCCGAACGGGTGGCTTTCTTTTACAAAAATGTCTTGATTTGTTTCTCTCCGTTTCTGTAGAAAGTCTTTTCCTTTTTCTGCCATATTAATCGTGAATTCCGAGAGTTCACGTTCCCGAACGGGTGGCTTTCTTTTACAAAAATGTCTTGATTTGTTTCTCTCCGTTTCTGTAGAAAGTCTTTCAAACACTGAAATCCTTTACGTGGCAGTCTTGGAACAGTTACATTCTGCTAATACTGCCTTGATGAGTTTAGTACAAGGACAACGAGAATCCCTTTCTCGGGAGTTTCTCTTCCGAGATTTACTCATACCCCCAGTCTGATAGTACAGCTCATCGATATTGTTATCGGAGCCACCTATCTTGTGTTGGCATAACCCTCTTATTCTATCATCGTCTTCTTCTGACGAATAAAGCTCTCTTTGAGGGCATATCGCTCTGTCATTATTTTCAAGAGTCGCTCGTTTGAAAACTCGCCTTCGCGCGCGTGAGGGTTCAACAGAATCTCGAACTTCTACCCGTAGCCCAAGGCGAGCGGTTACTGGTACTTTCTCTGTATGAGGAGTTTTTGAGTTACTGGAGACTCGCTCCCGTCCCCCATTTTGACCAATCAAGCGGGGTTTGTTTTTATGCAAAGGGCCGAGACGATCCATAATGCTCATTTTAACTCGGGATGAGTCCACGCCGCCGTGGGGTTTTACAGGAGGTGAGGAAGTCATCGGAACAAAAACAGGAGCTGTTGGAGACTTGAAGCTGGTCGCAGGAGGCGAAATTTCTGCAGACAGAGATGGACCAGCTCGTGGGTCAGCAATTGGTGACTCGGCCTTGGCCGAGCCAGCGTTTGGCGACTCGGTCTTGGCCGAACCAGCATTTAGTGCCTCGGCCTTGGCCGAGCCAGCTTTTAGTGACTCGGCCTTGGCCGAGCCAGCTTTTAGTGACTCAGCCTTGGCCGAGCCAGCATTTAGTGATTCGGCTTTTTCGGGCTTTGTTCTGGATTTTGGCCTCCAGATTTGATGTGGTTTCATCAGTTTAAAGTCTGCAGTACTTGTTTGTAGTTTCTTGGCCTCTTGTACCAGGATTCTTGCGTGCGCAAGTAAAGCGTGGCGCTTCTCGGTTCGTTCTTTAAGAGTGGAACGTGTCCTCTTAACGGGGACCCATTCATTTGTCGTTGGTTTAGACCAATCGCTAAGTCGCTGCTGTGCCTGTTGGCGTCCTCTAGACTTCAGATCCGCTTCGTAGCGGATTCCATCCACCGGCTCTGAGGCCTTGGCCAATTGGCGTGCTAGGCGTTGACGCCGTCTTTGACGCGCCCTCTTGGATAAAGTCGGCTCGGCCTTGGTAGCTTCAACTTCACAAGGAGTCTTTTGAACCGCTGCGGGATGAGGTTCTTGATTTTGAACCTTCAAATCCAAATGTCCTCGACCTTTCCTTGTGGAGTTTCTCCTATTCCTACGAGGGGAGGATGATCGGGAAGAGTAGGATAAGTACTCTTCATATTTTGCTTGGTCGAACTCATACTCGACCTCCTCGTTGATCGGTATGACGATCTTTGGTTGCGACACTACAGCTTTTGCAGAAAAGCTGTCGGCTCCCACTGTGGTCGCCAGTTTGTTTGTGTCAAAAGTTGCCTTTTCCATTGTTTTCAAACCTGTTACACCGTTTATCGATTACAAGTTCAAACTGAAAAGAGAGTTGATCTTTTTATAAGATCTTCTTACAACGAAAAATAAAGATTACAACTTTTTTAAACAAAACACAGCAGTAGTTTATCTTCCGCTGCTTTGCGTGGGATCTTTGCCTGTGCCGGGGACGCGTTAGTCCGTGGAACACCGCAGACCAAAGCCGATCGACAATATAATTACGCTCTTGTTTCACGAGGGAAACAATTACGGAAGCGACAATCACGACCAAGCGAGATTGTGGCTCTTCTCGAGATTAAAACCAAGTTTAATCCGGAGGAAAGAAGGGAAAAGAATCACAAACCTTTCGAAGGGGCTTTCTTTATGAAAGTGTTCGCCAAGCTCTGATGATTCTCCTCTGAAATTCGTGGTTGACTGGTCAATTTGACAGCACCTCGCCTTCTTAATCTCAGATTTCTGATCCCCTTGAAAGAAGACCTTAGGCTTCTATTTATAGGCTTTTTTAGATGTGTCTCCTAGTAGGAATTGATGTTTAAACGTTATCTGCGGTTTATAACTGTCTAAACATGTTTATGGATAACCTCAGAGCAGTTGGAGAGGTTTTGGGATGAAAGAATCCTTAAAAATCATTGAAATCCGTGTTTGGGGAGGTTTTGTATCCAACAAGAGTCCTGGTGACTCGGGACTGTGCGAGTCAGTATTTGGTGACTCGGAACTGTGCGAGTCAACTTCTGGTGACTCGGGACTGTACGAGTCAGCATTTGGTGACTCGGAACTGTGCGAGTCAGCTTCGGTGACTCGGAACTGTGCGAGTCAGCTTCTGGTGACTCGGAACCGTGCGAGTCAGCTTCTGGTGACTCGGAACCATGCGAGTCAGCTTCTGGAGACTCGGAACTGTGCGAGTCAGCTTCTGGTGACTCGGAACTGTTCAAGCTTCTAAACAATGTTTCGTGATTCTTCCAGCTTCTTTGTTTTGCGTACGCTTCGTCGCCTTGCTGATTTTGGATGAATTCCTTTGACTTGGATAATAACGTTTATCGTCTTTTCCTTGTCTTACACTGTGTTTGAGGACCTATGGGCATTTTTTTAACGCCTACAATAAGCCCGCAATATGTCCTCCAACAACTGATTTACTCTTTTCGTCTGACCATCTGTCTCGATCCGATACAATCGTGTCTGAAACTCCATGAAGTCAACTATCTCCCCAACAAATATCCTCGCATATGCCTCGGCGGTATAAGTAGTCATCACTGGAATGAAATGTGCTGACTTTATTAGTCTATCCATTATCACCCAAATAGAATTATTTTCTTTCTTCAACTTCGGCAACCCTACAATAAAGTTCATAAAAATGTCCGCCCACTTCTGTTCTGAAATGGGTAAAGACCGAAGTGTTCCTACCGGTCTCTGATGTTCCACCTTCACTTGCTGACAGGTACGACACTTAGCTATATACTCTGGAATCTTCCTACGCCTATCACTCCACCAAAAGTGCCTCTTTAAGTCCTTGTACATCTTAGTTGTTCCTGGATGTACTGAATCGCGAATTCATAGTCCTCAATAAACTCAATCCACCATTGCTGTCTCTGCTTGAGTTCCTTCTGGAAGAAAAGATACTTCAAACTCTGGTGGTCGATGAACAACTCAAATTGCACTCCATACAAATAATGTCTCGTGACTTCATTGCAAATATCACTGCTGCTAACACCAAATCATGAGTGGGGTAGTTCTGCTCGTGCACCCTAAATTGTCATGAGATATATGCTTCTATCCTCTGAGTCTGCATCAAGATGCCTCCTAAACCTGCCAATGATGCATCTGTGTAAACAACGTATGTCCTGTCGCTGCTCAGAATAGTCAAAACCGACGCTGTAGTCAACTTAGTCTTTAAAGTATCAAAGGCCTTCTGGCACTCCGTGTTCTAAATGAATTGTACACCCTTCTTCGTAAGGCGTGTAAGTGGAGCTGAAATCTTCAAGAAGTCTAGGATGAACTACCTGTAATAACCGGCTAACCCAAGAAGCTTCAAATCTCTGTCACCATCTTCGACGATTCCAAATCAAGAACTGCTATAACCTTAGCCGGATCCACTAATATGTCCTTTCTACTGATGACGTGGCCGAGAAATTCTGACTCCTGAAAGTCAAAACTCGCACTTGCTGAATTTGGCATAGAACTGATGCTCCTGTAGAGTCTGCAAAGCTAACCTTAAATGCTACTCGTGTTCTGCCTCCGATCTCGAATATATGAGAATATCATCGATAAAGACAATCAAAAACTGGTCTAAGAAGGGACGAAGAACTCGGTTCATCAAAATCCGAACAGTGAACTTGTTCATATCATAAAAATCTACACATAATCATAGGTTACCGTCCTCATTCTCCCGAAGAGGATCAATATTCCCATAAATAAAAGATACTCCAGTGAGTAATACTCTAAGATAATAACTTATTTATCTAACTCTATCTGTAGCTCCCTCACCTCAGCAGGTGTCATACGATAGGGTGCTCGGGATATCGGTACTGTGCTCGGCTACAGCTCGATGCAGGAACCAACCTCTCTCACTGGAGGAAATCTAGGTATGTCCTGAAAGACATCCTGATACTCTGAGACAACTCCGGTCTCACACAAATCAGTACTCCGATCCCTCAGCATTACCTACTCGACGTATACCAGAAATGACTTTACATTTCGATCACCCTGTGAGGTTGCTACTCACAAGCTGACTGTTTCAGTAAAACAGTCGATACCAATATAGTATGATGATAGCTAATCTATACCAAGAAAAGAAAATTGTTGAAATTTGACATCAACAACACGATCAACTCGATGACTAACTCAGACGCATCTAGTCTGATGACACATCTTCTACAGATAGAAGGGACACTCCTTCTAGAGGAGTAGAGACTGACAACGGAATAACTATGGAATGTGCTAGAGGAGTAGAGACTGACAACGGAATAACTATGGAATGTGCTACAAGCTGAAACCTATCAACGAAGGTATGAAAGATAAGAAGTAAGCAAAACAAGCTGAAACCTATCAACGAAGGTATGAAAGATAAGAAGTAAGCAAATTTCCTAACTCAAACTAGATCAGAGCTGAAAAGGAAATTACGAAGAAAGCTCCGCTCGTACCCTGATCACGTGGTACTACTGAATAGACTCTGCTGGATAACGTAAATCTCCTGGGTAATGCAAATATGGCCTGCTGACCCTTAATCCTCGGATTAACAAGTAATGCCTCTATTTCCCCACTGCTGGCTGTAATTATGACTCTGAGACTGTCGTCCGTGACCTCTATCTTGCTGGCTCCCTGCTGGTGTACTGTGATAATTCTTTTGCTCTTTGTTCGATCTTGTTGTGGTTGTAACATGTACTCCGAATTCTGTGCTACTTCGGCGCTCTCGAATCATATTGTGCTCCTTTCTTATATTGTCCTTGTTGCTGGGTTAAAATCATTCTCCCGTTGCTAGGATTCTCTTGTCATTGTCATTTTTACTATTCTGGTTTTAATTTCTTTCTTCACTACGGGTATATCTCCCTGTTTCACTTAGACTAGTTCTAACTTCTTGTTGAAGTAGTGACTAAAATTCTCCCAAATAGGTGATAATTGCTACCCGTCAAAAATCTGGATGTTGTTGCTACCCTCTAGCTATGTCCTTAGTACTGAATACATCTAGCTTCTGCTTGGTACTAAGTCGACGTTAAAGAAATTTTCACATACTCCTTCCCTTATAGGTGGTAAATGAAGTTGGTGCGCCTTGAAACTCTGGTGCTCTTATTGTATGATATCTTTTTTATTCTTTCAGAGTTAAACCTCCTACTCTGCGGCTCTATAAACAGCTGATTGTGATGGTGGTGCCTTCATAAGTATTGCTTCTTTACTTTCACGACGGGTACAACCGGTGATGGAACTCCTGAAAGTAGTACTGCTGACGGTAACGGATACACTTCTAGCTTCTCGAGTGTTGTAAGATCTTGTTGCTAACGGTGCCATGAAGTCGATCAAATACTATGGAGCCTTCTGCGGCTTGGCTCTGCATGCCCAGCTCTCCAGGTACGAGTTTTACCTCGACCACATCCTCGTTTCGATATCTATAATATCAAAAGGAGAGCTTAAATATCACAATAAGTGAATAAATATATATATATATATATATACATCGTATCACAATACGAATTCATAACACATAGTATTCACGCAAATACCTTCAATCAACATAAAATAGTTGTCATAAAAAAAATATTCTCGAATTTTGAGATATACGCAGATACCGTCCTCACTCATACTAGGAAATCCATAGCGGACTCTATACATGAATCCTAAGAAACTCTAACCTAGCTCCACGACTCGACACAGGATGATCCTAAGGATACTAAAACTAGAGCTTTGATACCAACTGTGACGCTCCTGGGTTCACACAAGGCTGCAGTCCGAGGTAAAACCAGAAATGTCAAACCTGCCATGCACCACACCGTGCAATAACATGTTTCACCATCACAATTACTATCTCTCTAGTGGAATCAACAACAGGTGTAGGTACAAAGCAAGTAAAAGATTTTATAATAAATACATGATGAAATGATAGATTTCGGATTAAGACATCTTATCAACCAAATAAGCTGGAATACAAAGTCAATGTCTGAAATGGATAATAACAGTCTGGAGATCTCAACATGTCTCAAAATAAAAAACATCTGATACATGAAATAAGGCACACAGCCTTTACAACTCTAGAATAATAAATCTCTCAAGTCTAAAAATGTCTCGAGTGGAGTATAAAAATAAAATACATCTAATAAGAGGATAAGCGGGCACTAATAAAGAAAAATCGCCCTCAACCTGCGACTCTCCGGGCTCCGGGCTCGTTACCTGAAAGGGGGAGGGACAACGAGCGTCAAAGCGCTACGAGCAACATCACAACCAACCCCAAGGGGTAGGGCTCGTTGTATATGAAAATACAGTTGATATATAAAAAAATATAAAATTATTTATACTAACAATAGTGGGTTTTAGTACTTAGGAAATTACAACACGACCATAGGTACGTCGAGTGAAATAATCCAAACAAGGAAACCCTCATGTATATACCTTGTATCTCAAATTGTAAATCCCTAAATACTAAACCCGAGGTTTTACACAAGAAACAATAAAGAAAAGAAAATCAAACCCATCTCTACCGATACAATTTAAACGTGTCAAAGCAATAATAAATGTCATGTCCAGCCTAGGTAGCTATCATGTCCCAGCCTCATATAATATGTCGTGTTCCAAACTCGGTTAAGAAACATACTCAAGGTTTAGCAATTATCCAACATAAGACTGAATTTAATACCCGATAAACAAGGCAACTTCTCATGTTCAAAAATGATAAACGGAACCCTCGATCATATATGAACACTGTATGAAAGTATAAGCACAGTAGGTGATCAAGCAGAAACACAACGAAATAGGAAAAACTTCGATGAGTCGACTCATAATCAGCTATGAGTCGACTCATGACTCATGGGTCGACTCATGAACTGACGAGTCGACTCAGCAGACACAAATGAATAACAGGGTTTGACTTAGTGAGTCGACTCATGACAGTCATGGGTCGACTCAACCTGATGAGTTGACTCATGATGAGTCATGAGTCGACTCACGGGCTGAAAACTGGATATTTTACAACTGCAGCTCGTCTATCTCGTTCCATACTCCTACTATACTGATCTTCACCTTCATAACTATCAATTCTAGACTATGAGGCAGTGATAAATTCATGTATAGCATGAGAAACGAACACTAGCATGTTAGACCTAACTTTTTACTCCTAAACATGAGTGAAAGCATTTAATCAAAATAAAAACTCATATTTGTTATTCTTAAAAAAAATTCCAGATCTGGGTTTTCATCAAAAACTTGTTGGTGAGGATTTCAAATCTGAAACACATGATTTCTAGTATTCACCCTAATAAGAGCATTGATTTATACTTGAAAATAAGTCTTATGCTCAATAAAACTCATGAAAAACGTTTGTAAACTTTAAAAAAAACATGGGAGAGGATTGGGCGAGATGTTACTCACCTCAAGTGCTGACAAATCCCCAGAAGATGATCCTCCTTCAATCTGAACCGCGAAACCCCACCGAGAATCCTTCGAAACGCCCCAAAAACGCCAAAATCCGAGCTAGGGTTTAAAGAGGAGAGAGAGGAGGGGGCTGAGGTTATTAGGGTTCAAAAGAGGGTTCTGAGAGCTTCAAAACAAGTATATATACCTAGGATAGTAATCGGGTTTGGTATAGATAAAACCCAACCCGAAACAGAACCGAAACTGGCGTCTGCACGCCTAGCGGTCGACTGCCTGACAGTCTGCACACAGATTGAGGTTCGGTATAATAACCATAACTTTTTGATACGACCTCGGAATGTGGTGATCTAAGATTCGTTGGAAAGCTGTTGAAAAGACCTACAACTTTGGTCTTTTGAGTTTTTTCCAAGTTCTAACTGAAATGATATGTAAAACACATAAACTCTTAACTAGCCATAGATTTCCAGATTTATACATCGAGCATGAAATGTGCATTTGCTCTTATATATATACATATATACATTGAATTGATCTCAAATCAATTCCTAGCATACTCAAACATCATAATATATTATTTATAAATGTATAATATATTTATTATTATTTATCATAAAATATTTAATTTTTTTTGGGGTTTTACACATGGAACACCAATTCAACGATCCGGGTTGATCGTGAAGAAGGCTTTAAGTTGTTGTTCCATTTTAGAAACAAGAACAGAAGTAGATATCTTAGCCAAGTAAGATAAATACTTTTCCTGATATCAAATCAACCTTAGAAATCGAGGAAAACACCAAAGGCCTTTGAGATATCTCAAAAATAGTGAAGAACTCCCACTCTCACTGGCTCTCAGAATTCGCTGAAATCTCAAGTCTCTACCGTCAATTAGGTCCACCCTCATGCATATAGGTGTAGAGAAGGTATTTATAGTCTTTGGAAGCCATTTCTAAAGATAAGAATGTGAAACAAACCTCACTCGACAACTCCCATTTTCGAGACAGTGTTTACTATCTCGGATGAAAGGATTGTTCTAGGCAGTTTTGTGACCAATGTTAATTCAGTTAAATACCGTGATTCTCAGGGATTTCAGGTGTATTTTTAATTTGTAATGGCCTCTCTGTGTTTATGGATGTTCCTAAGCAGTTATGGAGTCATGTGGGTCGCACGGAGTTCGAGAACATCATCAAAAACACGTCGTGTCACAATAGCATTTTCGAGACACCAAAACCTGTCTTGACACTTGAAAAACCATTTGGTGTCTCGGAATTCGAGACACCTCAGGCTGTCTCACTGGTTGTGAGACAGCTTTGAGTCTTATCGTTTCATCGTTTCGCACACTTCTTCGCTTCTTCTTAGCATCGAATGATCTTTTCTTACTTAGATGATGATGTTTTTCACCTTCTCTTCATTTTGAGCTGTGTTCAGGATCTATAGGAAATTTTTGTTGCTTACAGATAACCCCTCCAAGTTTTCAGCCTCCTTAGTATTTTATCGAGGAGTCTGGAATACTTTGGATAAGATAGGCCCTACTTTCATGTAACGCCCCGCCCCGGAATCCCGAAGTCAGTACGCTATTAGATCTGATGGACTGGTCTCACAAACCATCATATATCTTTTCAGCACGTTTTGTCCTCACTCACGTGCTCCCTGGAAAACTTCCCAAGGGGTCACCCATCCTAGAATTTCTCTAGGCTAAGCACGCTTAACTTTGGAGTTTCTAAGAGTTGGGTTCCCGAAAAGAAGATGCATGTTGGTGGTATGAGTATTCCAATCAAATCTATCAATACTAATCACATCACCCTCTCAAGGGTTGGGGTATTACATTTCAATCCCTACAGTATTTTCTCAAGGATATTGCATGAAAAGGACCTGTGAATAGCTTTAATTCTTTGATTTCTTCAGCTTTTAGCTTACTCAGTATTTTGTCGAGTATTCTGAAATACTTCTGGTTCTGTGTTTATCGCTTGACCATCGTCGAAATCTAGAACTAAAATTGGTGTGTTGATGTCTAAATTAGCTCGCGTCGTTAAGCTGACATTGAACTGATCATCTTTGTCAGAAGTTCACATCTGAGTTGTGATTGGACTCCCAAGGGTAAATTTCACGTAGAATTATTCTGAGTCTAATTATTGGCGAAATTGTTGAATCGTTTGTCGGATGTTGACTTCTGCTGCGTCCTAAACACAGTTTATACTCGTACATAACTGGAGTCTATATAGTTTAAGCTTGTAAGGCATTGGAGCATGGAGAAACAGTTTATACTCGTATACTCCTTAGAGTTCGGGGATCAGTTTAACCTCATATACCTCTTGGAGGTTCAAGGAGAAATAGTTTATACTTGTATACTCATCAGAGTGTTGGGATCAGTTTAACCTCATATACATGTCGGAGGTTCAAGAAGATGCAGTTTATACTCGTATACTCATTAGAGTGCGGGGATTAGTTTAACCTCGTATACCCGTTAGAGGTTCAAGGAGAAACAGTTTATACTCGTATACTCATCGGAATGTGGGGATCAGTTTAACCTCATATACCTGTCGGAGGTTCAAGGAGAAGCAATTTATACTCGTATACTCATCGAAGTGTTAATTCGTACTTGAAATGGATCAAAAATATGAAGGAAATGCGCGTGAAATATTCGTCAGACCAGACCTTTGTGCGAGACAGGCATGACTGTCTCGTACGTGTGCAAGACAGGTTAACCTGTCTCGCAGTCCGAGACAGGTTGATTTCTCTCGCTCGAAGGGGGGAAGGTTGGTTTTGAGAGTCCTTAAAGTCCAATACTTGGTGATCATCTGGTTTTTTCTACCACCTCCTTCAAGTTCAAAATCCCCTTAAATCTTCCATAAATCCTCTATAAATACTTTCTCAAGCTTTTGATCCTTCAAATTGGCCGAATAGGTAAGGGTTATTCTAGGGTTTTGATCTCTTACTTAGGGTTTCAATTTTTGATCCTTTGTCCTACGAAATCCCAATGCCACTAGAAAATAACCCTTGAGGAGGGGTGAATAGAGTTTATGCTAATCTAATCTGATTTAATACCAAATTAAAACTTATTAATAATTTATTTTTGCAAGTATGATATACAACTAATTAAAAGTAAGAATATATAAACAAATGGCGATATAAACATAAAATAAAAAGCAAGTAAGATAGTGGAAAATAACAAACAGAAACATAAGGAAATGATGATAGAGTTTGGTCCTTCCGACCTACGTCTCCGCTCCTCACTCTTGGCGAGAAATCTACTATCACAACTGGGTTTTCGACGCTCACCCGAAAAACAATTACACCTCACAAGTTTGGTTTTCTAGCTCACCGAAAACTCTATAATCTCACACTCTTGCAATCATACTCTACACCCTCTAAGTGTTGGTCTCTAGCCTGTGTCCTTCCTCAAGTGCTTGGATATATGACCTCTTTCTAGGCTTTACTACCGACGCCACTCTTCTTAGAAATGACCCTGTCCTATACCACACACTTCTCTCGGTGTACAAGTGCTTTACAAAGTTATCTCATAATAAATACACAATTACAAATAGTTTGTTCTCTACAATAGATAAGAACTCAATGTAAGCCCACACTTAAAGTCATAATCCCACAACCCCAAATTATACTATGTATACAAATACAATAAGCTCAATAGGTTGTGTGTGAACAATGAGTATAATTAAAACAAATCTAAACTAAGTAAATTCTAGCTTATGGAAATGAAAATCAAACATATAAATAGCTAGATATGAATTTAGAAAATTTCTCTATGATGATAGGTGAGAGAGGGAGAAGAGTTGAATGCTCAAACACCAAAGGATGATCTCCTAAAGCTCTTGTGAAAATTTCTTCACAAACCAAAACTTGAAACAAATACTAAACGCAAACTTAAATCATTGTTAAACTTTTGTAAACTTATATAAATAATTTTCATATTTGGTTTTAGGTCGGAGGTATGAGGGGTATTTATAGAGACTCCAAAACATAAGAAAAACAAAGCAAAAATACCAAAATCCTAAAACTAGATAAACCTGAAAAAACTAGCCGTTACAGCGTCGGTCGACTGATGAGCTGAATAAGTCGACTAACGAGTTGACCATTACAGACAGCTAACAGCTTATCAGTCGACTGATGACCTCATCAGTCGACTGGTCAGTCGACCGAATAAGAAATAAAAACTATTGATGATTACATGTTGTTTTTTTAGTCGACTGAACACTTGCATCAGTCGACTGATAACATAATATCAGCCTATAATGAATAGTAAAACTAATTTTTGAAGTCCCTTTAAAAATAGCAAATAAATTCCCAAAATTGTAAAAATTTGGAAAATATTTATAAACATGATAATAAACATGTTGCAATAAGAATTTTTTAAATTGAACTTCACATTTTCGAAAACTCATCTTTTTGCAAAAATGTCCAAATCATGAAAAGTTGATAGACATGAAATTTGATGTTTTGACATAAACCAAGTTTTGAAACATTATAAAATAATTTTATAGACTTAATGAAATATGTATATAATGATTGTTAAGTCCACAAATGACTCAACATTTTCACAAATTTATATTTATATAAACTTGAAAACCAAAAACCAAAACGTGTATATATATAACTATATATAACTATATATATATATATATATATATATATACATAGAAACCAATAAAATGTGTGTGTATATGATATTGAGCTTAAAGTATTGAACACACATAATATAAACCTAAACTAAATTACCCAAGCTTGATTGATCTTCAATATGACCCGACTTGGTAAACTTGGATGAAGCTTGATCATGGATCTTGACTTGAAATGTATTACTTCACTCTAGTATTCCTTTCATCCTCCAATGTATATGATCGTGTAGGCTCAATCCAACCAACCTCCGATATTGATATTTGTGTAGATTTCCTAACAAAACAAATACAAACAATCAACACACATTGTTAGGAATTGTATTTACAAGATTAATGAGTAGGCTCATAAACATGAGGCTAACAATCTCCCCATTTTTGGTGATGACAAACAATCTACACAAAGATATATAAAATATGCATGATACAAAAGAATATGTAAATCATAAACATCATGCATAAAACCAAATTATATTCATTTGTTTCATACTTAAAATGAAAACTATAAAACCAAAGTTATACTCACAATATTTCTCCCCCTTTGTCAACATTAAAAATATAGAAAACAAAAGAATAAGAGAGTGAAAGCTCTCCCTATCAATAAGCACAAGTGAGTATAAAAAATAACATAGAAGGATATGGGGAAGGCTCCCCTATCAAAAAGCCATATAGAATATATATAATGAAATACAAGGAAAAACATATGTGAGCAAGCATAGATATATAAAACATGCTAAGCAAAACTCACATATAAAAAGACAATAAGGAACACATATTGATATGATATTATGAAATAGTGTCTCAAGGTAAAAGCATAAAAGCCATGTATAAAAAGATTTATGAAATCAAAAGAGAGAAAAACATGAGAATCATGAAAAAAGTTTTCTAATGAAAACAATTCAACCAAATTAAATCATAAATCAATGAATCCAACCAATATCAATTTCAACAAGAAATCAATAGAGACAACCACATCAACTCATATAAACATATATCACCCAGTAAACAGGAAACAAATCCTGGGGTTGTTTAAACACAAACCTCTCATGAAAATAAACATTAATAAAATAAAAACAAAGGAATTAACATTAAAAAATGTTTTCATTTTTAAGAACTTCCAAACAAAACTTTCAAAACCAAGAAATAAAAATTAAAAACATTAAAAAAACTTTATTAAAAAAATTAAAAAATTTTGGTACCCAATTACTCTTGGTACCCGAGAGTCTAGGGACATGACCCCTATCATAAAAGCTCAATGCGCTCAAGTTATGACCCCATTAGGGCGCATTTAGTGTACGAGATTAGTCATAGCAATAATTAGTCAAATGACTC
>NC_033800.1:106037789-106042813 GCF_001876935.1 Asparagus officinalis
GCACTTGCTTATGTTGACCATTTATTTGTGTACTGTTTTTGTCAAAGTTGTCATTTTCATTGTTGTCAAACCTGTTACACCGTTTATCGATTACAAGTTCGAGTTGATCTTTTTATAAGTTCTCCTTACAATTAGAAAAGTAAAGATTATAACTTTATGAAACAAAACATAGCAGTGGTTTATCTCCTGTTGTTTTTTGTAGGATCTTTGCCTGTGCCGGGGACGCGTTAGTCCGTGGACCGCCGCGGATCAAATCTGGCTGACAAGTATAATTATCCTCTTGTTTCACGAAGGAAATAATTGCAATAGCGACAATCACGACCAAGCGAGATTATGGCTCTTCTCGAGATCAAAACAAGGTTTGATCCGGAGGAAAGAGGGGAAGAGAATCTCACAAAAGCTTTCTCTTTATGAAAAAGGTCGCCAAGATCTGCCAATTCCCCTCTAAAATTCGTGGTCTACTGTTCAATTAGATAGCACCTCGTCCTTAGATTTGAGATCCTCTCCAATGAAAACCTTGGGCTTCTATTTATAAGCTTTTGTCGCCACGTTTTCTAATAAGATTAAGTGTTTTAACATCATCTGTAGTAAATAACCGCTCAACCGCACATAGGGATAACTTCAAAATAGTTGGGGAGGTCCTGGAATGAAAGAATCCTTAAAAAAACATCAAAATCTATGTTTGGGAGGTCTGGGAGGCCCATATAGTCGTGGTGACTCGGAGCTGTGCGAGTCACCATTTGGTGACTCGCATGGGTGCGAGTCTTCTAGCTAGTTGTTATGTCTTTTTAACTCTTTTGGCTGTTTACGTTTCCTTTGGTTCACTTGCTTTCCCCTTCACGCGTGTTTCGTAAATTTTTAACTTGTGCGCTTTTAGCGATTTGCTTCATGCGTTTCATCGTCTTCAGAGAAACTTCTTTGACTCGGATGATGTCATTCATCATGTTCTCTTTGTCTTGAGCTGTGTATGGGAACCCATAGGCAATTTTTGATGCTTACAGATACCCCCTCTAAAGTGTTTCAGTCTCATTTCTTTTATAGAAGAGCCTGGAATACTTTAGACATGATAGGCCTAACCTTCAATCGGTATGATAAGACCTGTAATTGGTTTCCGCTCACAGCTTCTTCAGTCTTCAATCTACTCAGTATTTTGTTGAATAGATGAAGTTCTTTTGGTACTGTGTTTATCGTCTGACAGCTGTTGAAGTCTTGAACTGAGACTGATGTGTAAGTTTCTGAACTTAGCTCGTGCCATTGAGTTGACTTTGAACTGATCATCTTCGTTGGAATTCATATCTATAGTTTTGTTTTGGCAAAACCATCGATGCGTTGACCTGTGTTAACATAGTTTATACTCGTACGTTAACTGGAGTCTATACAGTTTAAACTCTTAAGGCGTTAGAGTTAGGAGGACTAGTTTATGCTCGTATACTCATGGGAGTTTTGTCAGGTTATCCTTAAGAATATTTTGAATGATATTCTTCAAAAACTTCCCAGTAAAGGTAGGAAATAGTTTAGACTCATATACCAATTAGAGTAGGAATACGGGTCCCGTATACGTTGAAAATACTCAAAAATGGGTGAAAATACCCATGAATTAGCCAAACAACTTGTCACACGTGCGAGCCAGTAAATGGCAGCTCACATGTGTGTGAGTCACCATTTGGTGACTCGCATGGGTACGAGTCAGCGCAGGAGTTCTTAGGTTGGTTCAGGACTTGGTTCGGTCTGACTTGGCTTGGTTCGGGTCGGGTTTCTTTCCTATACCTAGTTGATTTTGGGGGTTCTAAAACTCGACTTTTTCTTCTGTCTCTTTGCAGTTTACGACCGTTCAAAGAATTTTTCGAAAGCCTTCACCTCTTTTTCTTCAATTCCAGTGCTCCTCTTGGCCGATCTTTCTCGTGTCTCACATTGGCCGACATTCCCCTCAAATCTGTGCTCGAGTTACGGTTTCGGCCTCTTGGATTTGATTGAGTTCGAGCCGATTGTTGAGGATTCTTGTGCTACTACCACCTTCGAGCTTTTTCTTTTTGATTTTAGCTAATAGCTGTGCCTATGGCTTCAATTTGATTCCTTTATTTTAAATGCTTGATTTTCCGAAACCCTAGCTTTTTGATTTGGGGGGAAAACACCAAGCTTGATTTCAGGTTCTTGAATGATAGCCAAACATATGAGGGAAGCTTATCTTGGGTTTATATGCTTTGGCATTTTAGTTGTATGGCCGAATTTTTTTTTTTGAGTGGTTGAAAGTTGGTAGAACCTAATTTTGGGTTGTGTCCCCCTTGTTCTTAGTTTGATTCTAACTCTCAGACTTGTAGGAGTTATTGTCTGGTTATCCATTTGAATCCCAATTCTTGGTTTGTTCGATCCCATTTGAGACCTGAGCATTTAATTCTTGAATTTGTGCTTAGCTATGTAAGAAGGTTAGAGTGAATCTGGCCATGAAAGGAATCCAGAGTGTTTCATGCATTTGATTTTGGGGTGGATTTAACTTGCATGTAAACTTGGGACAAGAATCGAGGCCTTGGTTTTGATTGTAGATAAGGACTGATACCCTCGACTTACCTTGGATGCATAACCTGGCCAAAACTCTGGCTTTCGGGGTTTTGGTGTCATGCACTTGGTTGTGACTGAAATTTCCTGGGCCTTGATTTCCATTACGAACAACTATATAATTTGAATTCGGAACCCTGTTGTAGGCGTATAAAATTACCTATAGGTCCCTTAGCATGGTTCAGCATGATGGTTCGACAAATCAACGGATGTTCGAGCGACGAGGCGATAAAGCACACAAACAACGGCACATATTCGCCTGTGGAACCAATCCAACAGTTCGGAAAGTCAACAAGTCGTCCAAACGACAAAATAGATTTGTACTCAAACACCGAGGCGGAAATACTGCCAAATAAAGACCCGGGCTATCAACGGGTATCAAAATCAAAGTCGGACGAATCAAACGAAGAACTGAAAGACGGAAAACACCGGAAAACGGCGAAACGGAACACACCGGGGACTCGGCCTAAACCGAGCCAACCCGGGTGCTCGGCCAAGCCGAGCCACCCCAGGGTGGCTCGGTGGCCGAACCACCCAGGGCGTGGCTCGGCTAAGGCCGAGCCACCCTAGGGTGGCTCGGCCAAAGCCGAGCCACCCAGGGTGGCTCGGCCTAAGGCCGAGCCACCCTGGGTTGCTCGGCATGAGGCCGAGCCACCCTCAGGCTGGCCCGACCCCCCCCCCCTCTCTCTCTTGTGCACAAAGGCCACAGTTCAGAGAGGCTATAAATAGGGGCGTGGTTGTTCATTTGAAGACTTCTTCTTGAAACTTTTGAGAGAGCCGAAACTCTGCCGGATTGTCATCTCAACTCGGAGATCTGAAGGCTTGAAGACTTGGAGACCCGGATTTGATTCTTAGCGAGCACCCGCACCGAAAAAGGCAGGAGTTCGAGAGAGTCTAATCCCCAGATCTACGTCGTTACACTCCGGATCTAAGCTTGGTTCTTAGATCCCGAGATTTCGAGCGGTCGTTTCCTTGGTGAAACGATCCCTCCGCGCTATTATCTCCTTGGTGCTTGATATACCCGTAATACGTCGTTAGATCTGCTTGGATCCAGATCACGCGGTGGTCCACGGTTAACAACCCCGGCGCAGGCAAACAACCCACAGAAGCAAGAGACCGAATAACAGGATCTTGTGTATTTGTTCGGTAAAAGAGAGAAGTTGTAATTTTATTTTCTTTGTTTTATTTTTGATTTTCATTGTAAGCCGCGATCTTATAAAAAGACCGGATCTCTTTGTAACGATAAAGTGTGTTAACTAAGTGCAATGACATCGATAATGAGAAAACACCAACTTTTCCCGCGAACAATCTGGCGACCACAGTGGGCGAGCCACGATCTCACTGCTGAGATCGGAGCTGTCGCAGCCGCGGATCTCGATCCCGGTCGTGGAGGAGGTCGAGTATTGAGTCGCACCACAGAAGTACGAGGAGTACGTGTCCTCGGTCTGGATCTACCTCTCCCCCAAGTCCAAGAAGTTTCAGAAGTTCTCCTCCAGGAGAAAAGTCGTTGCCGTTGCGAAGAAGTTGAAGCCACCAACGACGACCTCACCCCATTCGACGCCCGAAGTTGCGTCAGGTGAAAGTCTACCGGCCTCGAAGCAGGTCAAATCCGCCGTCGAAGGCGTGGTGATTCTCTCTAAGAGAGCTCGCCAGAGGCAGCGCCAACGCCTCGCGAAGCAGTTCGCCAAGGCCATGGAGTTTGTTGACGGAGTCGTTTACCATGCGGATCTGAAGAACAAACGAAGGATCAACAGCCTTCAACAGCAAATGAAGGATGCGTTCCTCCAAGCCATCAACAATGGAGTGGGTTCGTGTCAAACGGACGCCTCGGACACTGGTAGGAACGTATCCGCAAAGCCACCGGCATTCATTGCGACAAGCGCGGGGCCTAAAGCCGAAGAACGCCCGTCGCAATAGCTACGGCAGTGACGCGTGGCCGAGAAGCAAGCATCGACTCGCCAAGGTTTTGAAGCCGAAGTCTGGAGCGGTTCAGACTAAGGAGCAAAACCCGCAACCGCCAAAGGTTCAACACCTGGCAATCAATCCAAACGGCCGGGTGATTTCGCAACTGCTCACGGGAAATCCTCGCAGTGACAATCCCAGGAGCAGAGAAGTCAGTTTTGGAGCACCCTCGGTACCTATTCACAAAGAACGATTTTTGGGTATTTATAGTTTCTTTCAGTTTCCTTAAGATTTACGCCTTGGTGTATCCAATGAATGAATGTTCTCCAAACGTATATTCTTAGCTCTTGTTGAGGTCGTCCGCAAACCCTTTAGCACTTTGAGGAGAAATTGCGAGCGCCACGCGCACAACTTTTTGTTGCATGAAGTACTTTTTTTTTGGAGCCTGCTGGAGATTCATGCTTCACAAACGGCGCCGTTTCAAGGCGTGCGACTCCTGGACGGTCCGAAGAAGCTAAAACCATCCCAGAAAGGAAATGTTGCTCGTCTGGATGACATTCTCTCTCTTT
>NC_033800.1:106043813-106086554 GCF_001876935.1 Asparagus officinalis
GCCGAGCCACCCTGAGGTGGCTCGGTGGCCGAGCCACCTTGGGGTGGCTTGGCCAAGAGCCGAGCCACCTCAAGGTGGCTCGGCACAGTGCCGGCCACCTCGAGGTGGCCGACAGTGGCCGACGGTGGCCGACGTTTCTCTTTTTGCGGGCACTGTCCTGAGAGCCTATAAATAGGCCACCCCCTTGTCATTTGAGAAGGTTGGAAATTTTGGAGAGAGGCGAAGCCCTGCTGGATTGGAGACTCGGAACTTAAAAAAGATTGAAACTTTGGGACTTCGGGGACTCACTCCTTCAGATCTGGTGCTCGGCGATCATCAACGTCAAATAAGGCAGGTGTTCGAGAGGATCAGATCTCAGATCTACGCAGGCATACTCCGGATCTAAGCTTGGTCTTAGATCCCGAGACTTGGACGATTGTTTCCTTGGTGAAACAATCCTCCCCGGCTATTATTTCCTTGGTGAAATAATACCCGTTGTACTGCGTAGATCCGACCGGATCTAGATCGCGCGGTGGTCCACGGCAAACAACCCCGGCGCAGGCAAAGAACCCACAAAGCGAGCGACCGCAAAACAGGAGCTCGCGATTCGTTCGACACAAAAGGAGAAAAGTTGTAATCTTTGTTTATTTTTATTTGATTTTCGTTGTAACCGGATCTTATAAAAAGACCGGATCTTTTGTAACTCAAAAAGTTGTAACTCAAGATGACAATGGAATCAATAACAAAGAAAGACACGAATTTTCCAGCGAACAATCTGGCGACCACAGTGGGAGCCACCGATCTCGCTGCCGAGATCGGAGCGTCGCAGCCGCGGATCTTGATCCCAGTCGTGGAGGAGGTCGAATACGAGTTCGATCAGACCAAGTTCGAGGAATACCTTTCATCCTCGTCTAGATCAACCTCCCCCCGCAAGTCCAAGAAGTCCAAGTTCTCTTCCAACAGAAAGGTGCGTTGGTACGAAGAAGTTGAAGCTACCAACGACGACCTCATCTCGATTGACGCCAAAGTTGCGTCAGATGAGGCTCCACCAATCTCCAACCAGATCAAGCTGGTTCCAACCAATTCCTCCGTCACCAAAGGAGCGGTGACTCTCTCAAAGAGAGCCCGCCAAAGGCAACGCCAACGCTTGGCCAAACAATTCGCCAAAGCGATGGAGTCCACCGACGGAGTCCGCTACAACGCGGGTCTGAAGAACAAGAGAGGCAAACAGCCTCAACAACAGATGAACGGCGCCTCTTCCAAGCCGCCAACAATGGAATGGGTCCGTGTCAAACGGAATCGTTCGACGCTGGAAGAACGCATCCGCAAACGCCGCGCACTATCAGCGCAGGCACGGGCTCAAGCCGAAGAAGCCCGTAGAAAGTTGCAGAAAGAAGTGGCCAAGAAGCCGCCACCAACTCGCAAAGTTTGGAGGCCAAAGTCTGAAGCGGCAATTCAGGCTAAGGAGCAACCTTTGCAGCCTCCAACCAAAATTCAACCTCCGGCGAACCCAGCTAAGTCGCCGAGAATTCCCATAGCTACTCCGGGAGATCATGCAGAATCCTCCCGAAGAAGAAAGCCAGTCTTGGAGCGCCTCGGTCCAATTCCCGATGAGCGAAGCAAAGCTCCGATCCAAGAACGTTTGGGCCCACTAAGAAAACCCCGAACGAATCAACACGCTGGGGGTCACCGCTACCTCCAACATGACAAGGAGCTCAAGGCAACTGCGCGCGCTAATTTGCGCATTGAGGTCCAAGAGCCCGCTGAGAATTCACGCCCAAAAAGGCATGTCTCAAGGCGCGTGACTCTTGAAAGTCCAAGGAAGGCAATTCGCCCTCAGATGGAAACATTATCATCTGATAGTGATAATGTTATACCTGAGAAGTCGTGCCCACACACGATAGGTTACTCCGACTGTCAAAATGACGAGTTGTACTATCGTGCTGGGGGTACGAACAGAACCAGAAAGAGGAGTCCCCGAGAACAGGAAACTCAGTGCCCTTGTTCAAAGCTCATTCGGGCGGTACTGTCTCAATGCAACTGCATCAAGGTAGTCCCCGAGAGAATTTCAGTGTTCGAAAGGCTCGGCACCGAAACGCCAAAACCAAGGTATAGGCGTTTCCGGCAAAGAAGAACGGTGGTTAAAGACGGAGAATTTCCGAGGGTCACCGCCAACATGACCAGCAAAGAGACATCGACACAGATTGATCTCAAATCGTTTCTGGAAGCGTCCCGGCGTGTAACCCGTCTGCAGTCCGGAGCCATCGCACGAGGAACTTATGGTAGGGTTCGGACAAGATTGCCTTCGGAAGATGAAGAATCGGATTCCTGCTCTGCTGTCGCATCGGACAATACAGTGTCCAGCGAAGGACAACCCCGCGAGTCATTTATGATAAGCGCGGAAGAAATGGCCAAGATGCTTGAAGACGCTTTGGCTAAGCAGAAAGAAAGTTTCAAATTCGAGATGGAGATGGCCATGCAGCAGATGAGAGAGATGCATGAGCAGCAAATCCATGCATTCAGGAACCAGCAAAGTGAATCGAACCGCCGTAACCAGATTATTCAGGAAAAGGAGCACGCAGATAGGGATGAAGCTCACAATGCCAATAACCCTCCTGTCAATACAGGGGGTGGTAACGAGGATGCCAACGAAGATACAAGTGAAGACTTGAAGATCAAAGATCTCGAGAGCAAAATCAACACATTGATCTCCGCTCAAGAGACGAAGAAAACAGGCATTCCCTGTCCATACCCACGAGAATGGGAATCGATCCCCTATCCGGCGAAGTTCAGTTTAATCAACTTCACGCCGTTCGATGGGAAGGGTTCCCCCACTCAGCATTTGATTTATTTCAAATCGCACCTGGGTATTATTTCCGGCAATGAGCCTCTGATGGTGCGGTCATTCGTCGGCACTCTTCGCGGAGCCGCCTTCGATTGGTACCGCCGCCTCAAGCCAGGAAACGTGAACAGCTGGGATGACATGGAGACCAAGTTCCTGGCCAACTTCTTCGACGACGACACCGAGATATCTATCGGATCATTGCTCGATGAGAAGCAGAAGGACGGGGAGTTAGTCGACACCTTCGTCAAAAGGTTCCGGAACAAGGCGATGAATTGCCGGGACCCGATCACAGAGGAATTCATCCTCCAAACTTGCCACAACAACCTTGCGTTGGACGTGTTGGAAGCAATGGGAACAGCACCGTCTGACACTTGGAAGGATCTGAAGGTGCGCGGTGAACAAGCCGAACGTTTCCTCCGAAGGAAGAAGGCCGAGAGGAACCTACCGACGGCTAATCCTCTGGACTCAAACTTCGCCTCTCGTGGTAAGGGCAAAACACCTGCAGCTACTGGTGGTGCTAATCAAGCGTCACAACAGCAATCCCGAAGGCAGCAAAAGACTTCGGGTCCGAGACTCCAAAGAGAGTATTCCTTCAAGGACGAAGACGTTCCAGCCATCTTCGAATCCCTCCTTGAAGGTAACAAGATCAAGCTACCACCTATCACAAATCAGGAGGAAGCTGACAACACTACGGACCCAAAGTACTGTGCATACCACAGGAGGGTCGTTCATCCCACCAAGGATTGCTTTGCTCTCAAGAATAGCATTCAGACCTTGGTTGAAGCCGGCGTCATAACGCTGAGGTAAGCCAATTGAGAATGGCAAAACTCCGACCGGTATAAGAGTATAAACTGCTTCCTAAAACTCCAAAGAGTATACGAGTATAAACTGTTTCTCAATCCTCCGACCGGTATAAGAGGTTAAACTACTCCCTGATACTCCAATAGGTATATGAGTCTAAACTGTTTCCCCACTTTTGACGGGAAGTTCCTGGAGAATATTAAGCTAATATTCTTAAGGATAACCCGGTTAGTTAACTGATAATAATGTCCGAACCAGTTCCGCAGAGGAAACTGGGGGTGGACGATTTATGTAATGGGAAGTTCCCAAAACCACAGCAATGTAATGAATAAGAACTCCCATTCTCACCATGTCTATGCACTCAACACTCTCTCTGTTAGAGTCTGGACGTAAAGTACCCACTTGGTCAAACCTTCTTACAGTTAGGACCACAGTCAAAATCCCCTCTCGATTCCCCCAATGAACGAGAGGTCCACAAATTGAGCGATCAAACCTTCCTACAGTTAGGATTGTCTCAAAACACCCACTTGGTCAAACCTTCTTACAGTTAGGACCACAGTCAAAATCCCCTCTCGATTCTCCCAATGAACGAGAGGTCCACAAATCAAGCGATCAAACCTTCCTACAGTTAGGATCGTCTTAAACCTTCCATTCGGTCAAACCTTTCTACAGTTAGGACCAAAACCAAAATCCCCTCTCGATTCCTCCAATGAACGAGAGGTCCACTTTCAAATCGAGTGATCAAACCTTCCTACAGTTAGGGTCACCTCAAACTCCTGTTTGGCCAAACCTTCCTACAGTTAGGGTCAAAACCATAATTCACTCTCGATAAACGAGAAATTCATCTTTAGTTCGGTAATCAAACCTTCCGACAGTTAGGGTTATCCGAATCTTTTCGATTCTCGGAGTGGAGATCCCACTCTCAGTTTCACCTTTCCGGATTCTGGGGGTGGAGATCCCACCTCGAGTCTCCTTTCCAATTGAAGAGAGAATATAAAATTCTTCTTCTTCATTTTCGGGAGATAGAATATAAAATTCTTCCTCTCCCATTTCGGGTTCGTCTTTGCCCCAAGAGAAGACACCACCTTTTTCAAATCCCAAAATCTGTGCCTCACAGGTACAGGAAGTTTATCCCGAATCCTAAGCAGGGATAAGTCTGCGCCTAACACGCGCTGCCGGTTAGTTCTTAAACCGTTGAAAAGAACACCCGTTCACATATTCAACATTGTGGTAGGTTGTTATTAATAACACCAAAATCCATGCCTTACACGCATGGGGAATGTCATCCTGAATCCTAAGAAAGGATATGTCGACACCTAACACGTGTCGCCGGTTTAGTCTTTTACCGATTGAAAAAGACACCAGAGTTCGATTCTGGGGTATCTCATCCCGAAGCCTAAGTAGGGATAAGTCAACGTCTAATACACGTTGCCGGGTAGCCTATTCCCGTAACAATGGCGAAGCCTATGTATTCAACATCATAGCACAAAGTCTAAGAGAATTCACTCTCTTAGCACAACGTTACATGCGGAACGGATTTCGTCAATCCGCATGCTAGCCCGACTCAAACGGTAGTCGGTAAAGGCTAATCAAATCCGTTAAAGGCTTGGGGTTAGCCAAAAATCCTAAAGTCAACGCCTAACACGCGTCGCCGGGTAGTCTATTCCCGTGAGAAAGACGAAGTCTACGTATTCAATATCGTAGCACTAAAAGGGTTAACTCTTTTAGCGTAACGTCACATGCGGAACGGACTTAAACAATCCGCATGCTAGCCCGACTCAAACGGTAGTCGGTAAAGGCGCATCAAACCCGTTGATGGCTGAGGATTTGCCAAAAATCCTATAAATACGAAAGTCACTGACGCATCAGCTTCTTTAGTTGGTCTCGTGACCTGAGCAACATACGACATTCAAAACCCTAAGGTTAACGCCGGACAACGCATAACCCTAGGTCAACGCCAGTCAACGCGTTGCAATCAAACAGTCAACGTACGACGTCCAAAACCCTAAGGTCAACGCCGGACAACGCGTAACCCTAGGTCAACGCCAGTCAATGCGTTGCGATCAAAAAATCAACGTACGACGTTCAAAACCCTAGGTCAACGCCGGACAACGCGTAACCCTAGGTCAACGCCTATCAATGCGTTGCAATGAAAGAATCAATACTCCGAAAAGTATACGAGTATAAACTGCTTCTTAATACTCCAATAAGGTATACGAGTATAAACTATTCCCTATTGTTGGTTGAGAAGTTCCTGGAGAATATTTTCATTCTTAAGGATAACTCAACAACACTACGCCGGACAACGCGTCGCAAATAAAGACTCAACGCCGACAGTCGAGGGTCAGTTCTGTGTTCAACCAACAAGCACGAGCTAAAAATCAGAAAACCAGGAATTGACTTCAAGTTCGAATTTCCGACAACGGTCAGACAATAAATGCAGCACCGGAACTCTTGCAGACATTCGACAAAGCACCGAATAGCCTGGAAGATTGAAGGAATCAAGAACGGAAGTCATTCCAAGGTCCCATTACACCGACTGAAGGTGGGGACAATCATATCCAAAGTATTCCAGACTCTTCTATAAAAGAACGAGACTGAAATACTTTGGAGGGGGTATCTGTAGGCATATAAAATTGCTTATAGGTCCCTTAGCTCAGCTCGGCACGAACCGACAAACCAACGAGGCGACGAGATCGACGAATCGCACGCAAGCAACGGAATACATCCATTCGCGTGCGGGATCAAGCCAAGTGTTCGAAGAGTCAACGAGTCATCCAACCGAGAGCGGACTCGAACGAATCACGATTGAATCAAGATCGGTTTCGGACTCGAACTCAGAAGTGGATTTACTGCCAAATCAGGAATCCGACTTACTGCCAAATCAGGAATCAAATCAGAGTCTGGATCAACCGAAAGCGGACTCGAACGAATCACGATTGAATCAAGATCGGTTTCGGACTCGAACTCAGAAGTGGATTTACTGCCAAATCAGGAATCCGACTTACTGCCAAATCAGGAATCAAATCAGAGTCTGGATCAACCGAATCACGGACAGAACCAAAGGCGGAAAACACCAAAACCACCACCTAGAGGGGCTCGGCCAAGCCGAGCCACCTTGGGGTGGCTCGGTGGCCGAGCCACCTCAAGGTGGCTCGGCCCAGAGCCGAGCCACCCTGAGGTGGCCGGCCCAGATCTATGCCTAGGCACAGATCTGAGTGCCTATAAATAGGCTAGGCCTTGGTTCATTTTGGAGGTTGGAAATCTTGGAGAGGCGAAGCCCTGCTGAAATCGAGACTCAGATCCAAACAAGACTCAAACTTTAGGACTTCAAGGACTTGCTCATCCAGATCTGGTGCTCGGCGACCGTCAACGCCAAATAAGGCAGGTATTCGAGAGGACCAGATCTCAGATCTACGTGTACGAACTCCGGATCTAAGCTTGGTCTTAGATCCCGAGACTTGAGCGATTGTTTCCTTGGTGAATCAATCCCTCCCGGCTATTATTTCCTTCGTGGAATAATACCCGTCGTACTGCATAGATCCGACCGGATCTAGATCGCGCGGTGGTCCACGGCAAACAACCCCGGCGCAGGCAAAGAACCCACAAAGCGAGCGACCGCAAAACAGGAGCTCGTGATTCGTTCGACAAACAAGGAAACAAAGTTGTAATTTTTTCATTTCTTTTTATTTGATTTTCGTTGTAACCGGATCTTATAAAAAGACCGGATCTTTGTAACCGATAAACTGTTAACAAAGTAATCAATGGAATCAATAAAGAAAGCAACGGTTTTTCCCGCGAACAATAATCACCGATCCTATTTAGGAACTTACAACATGAACTTAAGTACGTTGAGCGAAATAATCCAAATAAGAAAACCCTCGTGTATATACCTTGTAGCTCAAATTGTAGATCCTTAATGAATAAGAGGGTTTTAGTACTTAGGAAATTACAACACGAGCATAGGTACGTCGCGCGAAATAATCCAAACAAAGAAACCCTCATGTATATACCTTGTAGCTCAAATTGTAAATCCCTAAATACCAAACCCGAAATCTAATACAAGAACAAAAATAAAAGAAAATAAACACATCTCAGAACTTAAATCCGGTGTCATGTCGTAACTCATATAAGTGTCATGTCCAGCCTATGCAAGTATCAGTGTCAATCTCAAGGTCTAAACTGATGTCCAACACATGGGCTAAAACTAGATGTAGTGGATGTCCAACACATGGACTGCATATGAAAATTGTCCAACACATGGACTGAATATGATAAATGTCCAACACATGGACTACACATCATAATTGCCCAACACATGGACTAGATGAAATATATGAACATATGCATATACCCTAATTTCTCACGTGTCTCGGTGTGCAAACCTAAACTCGTGTCCGAATGTCATCTCATATGTAAAGATACAGGTTAAACAAAAATTTCTAATACCCGTTATTCGAGGCGACTCCTCGTTCATATTAAAGCACGCAACAACAATAAACAAGCATACATAGTTTCATTTAAATTGAAATAACCCAAACAGATCCAAACTGAGGAAACTAGAAAATTCCTCGTCAGTCGACTCATGAGTCGACTGGGATTGGTCGACTCATTGGTCGACCAGAACAAAACACAAAACTATAAATTTTCCCGTCAATCGACTCATTGGTCGACTCATCAGTCGACTCATTGGTCGACTCATCAGTCGGCTCATAAGTCAACTGATAAGTCGACTCATTAGTCGACTGAGCAGAAAATTCCTAGTTTTTCTGCATACGATGATTTATATAAAAAAATTAAATCTAAAGTTCTTATTCATCATGTCCAACAAAATATTTCTGATTTTAACACATGTGTATCAACAGAAACGAAAGATTTTGAATGTAATAACTTACATTAAAACCCTAAACATATTTATCCATGTTTAAAAACGTTTAAAAACAAAGAAATCACAAAGAAACACATGTTTAAAACTAACTCCAGATCTGGATCTACATTACAAAACGTTGGTGCGTTTTTATTAAACTGAAAATGTCGATCTTGCAACTCATAATATAAAGCATTTATCTTTATGCACAAAAAATACGTTTTAGGCTCAAGAATTCGAAATAAATCACAAAGAAAACTATACAAACAGTGGGTGAGGGTTGGGCGAGATGTTACTCACCTCTGGTATGCTAGAACAACTCCTGAATCCGAGAGAGGATGATTCCCTTCGTTGCACCTCGCCAAAATCCGCTGAAATCCTCCGAAAATTCCCTAAAAATTAGCAAAAACGAACAAGGGTTTGAGGGGAGAGAGGGGCTAGGGTTTCTCTAGGATTCTGATGGGTTTGGGGTTGGTTTCAGGTAAAAAAAAATATATAATACGCTTAAAACCCGAAAAAAACTCACCCAAACCCGCAACTGAAAAATCTAGAAATCTGCCTGTAAGTCGACTCATAGGTCGACTCATAAGTCGACTCATGAGTCAACTAAGCCGACATTTTCTAGATTCGTGCATTTTTTACTAATTTGTCAAAACCAATGCACAAAAATCTATAAAAATACACTCATACATATCTGATAACTTGTTATCAAGTATATCTATGACCTCAAGTCATTTACCACAATAGAATTATCTATCACCAATAATTCACATATACTTCTAACAAAAATACGGGGTTCTACATTCTTCCCCCCTTAAAAGAATTTCGTCCTCGAAATTTAGAAATCATACTCAAACAAATAATATTACTCTAGACAAGCATATAGCGATAATTATATTTAACAATCTAGGATGACTATATTCTCACTCAACCCTTAATCAAATGGAACTAGTACGTCGAGCGAAAAATCCAAACAAGGAACCCCCCATATATATACCACGTATTCCAAAAGATTAAGAATTGAGTGAAAATATCCTCATTCTAACGTTAAATCTAAATATAATCACACAAATCATACACATAAATCAATCCACTTCCTCAATAAATGCAGGAAGTAGCGCTACATAGCATTTTCGCGCTCTCGAAAATCATCTTCGATGTGCACACTTAACCATCTAAAATGTAAATACTCCCACTTAACCCCTAACTAAATGGAACAAGTACATCGAGTGAAAAATCCAAACAAGAAACCCCTCATATATATACCATATGTTCCGAGTACTTAGGAGATAAGTGGTAATACCCTCATTTTAGTGTTAAGTATAAACATCGCCATAATTGAATCTATAAGCCATATATAAGTCATACAAAAAGATTTAATTTACCTACTCAAACATGTATGGATAGTCGTGACGCATGTCCTCTTCTCGCTCCCAAGAAATCTCCTCAACGCCTCTTCGATTCCACTGAACTTTCACCAAAGGAATTACCTTGTTTCTAAGCCTCTTGTCCTCTCTGAAAAGTATACAAACCGGAATCTCAATAGTAATCAAATCCTCCCGAAGCTCAATCTCCGGTGCATTCAACACTCTCTGTTGCTCCTCATCATGCAAGTGCTTCTTGAGCATAGAAACATGAAATACATTGTGTATACTAGACATCGATGCTGGAAGATCTAGTCTGTATGATACATCTCCTATGCGCTCTAAAATCCGGAAGGGTCCAATATACCTCGGTGCAAGCTTTCGACATCTCCTGAATCGCTGAACGCCTTTCATAGGCGATACCTTCAGCATAACCAAATCTCCAACCTGAAACTCCAAGGGTCTTCATCTCTTATCTGCATAGCTCTTTTGCCGACTTTGAGCGGCTAAAATCCTCTCTCTAATCAATGCTATCTTTTTAGTAGTCTACCTCACAAGCTCTGGCCCAAGCATTAAACTATCCTCCGGCTCTGCCCAGCATATCGGTGATCTACAAGGTCTCCCGTACATTGTCTCATATGGGGCCATACCGATCGTCGCTTGATAACTATTGTTATAAGCGAACTCTATCAGTGGAGTATGCTCCTCTCATCTACCTTGAAAGTCCATGACACAAGCCTGCAACATGTCTTCCAACACCTGATTCACTCTCTCCGTCTGACCATCTGTCTGTGGGTGGAATACACTGTTGTAAGATAATCTGCTGCCGAACGAATCCTGGAAACTCCTCCAAAAATGCGAAGTGAACACTGAACCTCGCTGCCGAACGAATCCTGGAAACTCCTCCAAAAATGCGAAGTGAACACTGAACCTCGATCCGACACAATCATATCAGGAACTCCATGAAGTCGGACTATCTCCCGAATAAATATCCTCGCATACGCCTCAGCTGTATATGTAGTCTTCACTGGAATAAAATGTATATGTAGTCTTCACTGGAATAAAATGCGCTGACTTCGTCAACCGATCCACAATCACCCAAACTGAATTATTCCCCTTCTTCGACTTCGGCAACCCTACAATGAAGTCCATAGAAATATCCACCCATTTCCACTCTGGGATGGGTAAAGGCTAAAGTGTTCCTGCTGGTCTCTGATGCTCTGCCTTCACCTGCTGACAGGTAAAAAACTTAGCCACATACTCTACAATCTCTCTACGCATACCACTCTACCAGAAGTGTCTCTTCAAGTCCTTGTACATCTTGGTGGTTCCAGGATGCACTGTATACCGAGTACGATGAGCTTCATCAAATAGCTCCCTCTTTAGCTTGGCACTAGATGACATAACCAATCTACCATTCATCCGTAGACCTCCATCTGCTCCAATGGTCCAATCAGCTTTAGGTTCTTTGGAAATCTCCTCCTTTCGGATTTGAATCCAAGAGTCTTCCAGCTGAGCTCTGACAACTCTGACACTCCAAGATGGCTGCACTGACACAGCTCCCAAAAATGTACTGGTTCCACCAATCTCGGGTTTGAAATCAAACTATCTAAGAGTAAGAAGATCTCTATACAATGAACACCTCAAAGCCGAAACCCGATGTCGACACTTCCCGCTTAAAGCATCTGCTACGACGTTCGCCTTTCCCAGATGATACTGGATCATGAACTTATAATCCTTGATAAACTCAATCCACCTCCTCTATCTCTGGTTGAGTTCCTTTTGAGAGAAAAGATACTTCAGACTCTGGTGGTCTGTGAACAGCTCAAACTACACTCCATACAAGTAGTGACTCCAAGACTTCAGTACAAATACCTTTGTTGCTAACCCCAAATCATGAGTGGGATAATTCTACTTATATACCCTCAACTGCCGTGAGATATATGCTACTACCCTTTGAGTCTGCATTAAGACGCCTCCTAAACCTGCCAATGATGCATCTGTGTACCACAAATATCCTGTCGCTGCTCGGAATAGTCAAAACTGACGCTGAAGTCAACTTAGTCTTTAAGATATTAAAGGCCTTCTGGCACTCCATACTCCAAATGAACTGTACACCCTTCTTCGTAAGGCGTGTAAGTGGCGTCGAAATCTTTAAAAAGTCCTGGATAAACTTCCTGTAATAGCCAGCTAAGCCCAAAAAGCTACGAATCTCTGTCACTATCCTTGGCGGTTCCCAATCAAGAACTGCTGCAACCTTAGCCGGATCCACTGCTATGCCCTCTCTACTGATGACGTGGTCGAGAAATCTAACTTCTGAAAGCCAAAATTCACACTTGTTGAACTTGGCATATAACTGATGCTCCTGCAGAGTCCTCAAAGCTAACTGTAGGTGCTGCTCGTGTTCTGCCTCCAATCTTGAATAAATGAGGATGTCGTCGATAAAAACAATCATGAACTAATCCAAGAAGGGACGGAAAACCCGGTTCATCAAATCCATGAATACAGCGGGTGCATTGGTCAACCAAGAAGGGACGGAAAACCCGGTTCATCAAATCCATGAATACAGCGGGTGCATTGGTCAACCCAAATGGCATGACCATGAACTCGAAATACAGCGGGTGCATTGGTCAACCCAAATGGCATGACCATGAACTCGAATGATCCATATCGAGTAAGAAAAGTGGTCTTGGGAATATCCATCTCCAGAACCCGCAACTGATGATAACAAGAACAAAGATCAATCTTCGAGAAATACTACGCTCCCTACAACTGGTCGAACAAGTCATCAATCCTAGGTAATGTGTACCTTTTTCGAATAGTGACATTGTTCAACTCTCTATAATCAATGCATAATCTCATACTACCGTCTTTCTTCTTCACAAAGAGGACCGGTGCACCCCACGGAGAATGACTCCGACGAATAAAACCCTGAGCTAACAACTCGTCCAACTGGGTCTGAAGCTCCCTCATCTCAGCTGGTGCCATGCGATAGGGTGCGCGGGATATAGAGGCTATGCCTGGTTACAACTCAATACAGAACTCAACTTCTCTCACAGGAGGTAGTCTAGGTATGTCCTGAAAGATATCCTGATACTCTGAGACAACTCTAGTCTCCAATAAATCAACACCATGAACCCATCACATCACCTCCTCGATGTACGCCAGAAATAACTCCGTAAAATGGTTGCCCTGAGAGGTTGCCACAATCATCTCGGACCCATCAGATGCCCTCAAATTGACTGTTTTCGCAAAGCAGTCAATACTAACATGGTAGGAAGACAACCAATCCATACCAAGGATAACATCGAACTCGGACATATGCTACACTATTAAATCAACAACGAACTCCGACTCATCTAAACTGATAGTACACCTCCTACAAACGCTCTCCAGAATCGATATCTCACCTAAAGGGGTGTAAACTGATAAAAGGGTGTCTAATGGCTGAGCTACGAGCTGGAGTCTAGACATAAAATCATACGAAATGAAGGAATGAGAAGCTCCCGAATCGAAGAGAATACGGGCGGGAAAAGAATTCATAAGGAACGTACCCTCCACCACTGCTCCGCTAGCTCCATGATCACACGATATTACCGCATATACTCTGCATGTGGCTGACGTCTGCTCTACTGCTAGTGTTGGAGAGTACGGAACTATCTGCCCCTGAGGAATCTCCTGAACTGCACGAATCTGTCCATCAGTCTTTTGAGCTACTGGCGGTGTCTCTAGCCTCATGTGCTGACCCTCACCTCTGTCCCAAACTCTCTGCTACTGCTGGTTCGGGCCCTTGCCCTGCTGAGCTCCTACTGGTGTGTTGCGACACTCCGATGCCTTATGTCTGACCTTGCGATAGTTATAACAAACTCCTTGAAACTTGCACTGTTGATGCGCTCTCTGATCTTACTGGGGTCCCTTTTTATGAGGGCCCTGATGCTGCTGCTGAGGTCTTGAAAAAGGTCTCTTGTTCTTACCCTTGTCCCTGTTCTATCCTGCCTTAGTCTTCTCTTCCTTATCTTTCTGAAACATGGCAGTCTCAATCTCCTGTGAGGTGGCGGCCTCTGCTACCTCTCGAACTGAATAGAACTTCCTCGAGACGAGGTATCGATGAAGATTAGGGTAGAGCCCTGCTAGGAACATCTGAGCCTGTCGCTCTCCTGTCTGCCACATACCCGTGAAGTGTAGCAACTCTATAAATCTGCTCTCAAAGTCTGCCACTGACGTGTCCCCCTGAGTCAACCGGGACAACTCAAGCTCCTTCCCAGTCCGTACTGTAGAAGAAATATACTGATTGTCAAAGAAGTAGACGAAGTCCTCCCATGTGAGAGTCATCCGATGCTTTGGAGTGGTCGATACCATCTCCCGGCATCTCCCTTCTGACTGTAGGATGCCAATCTCTGCTTCTGGACCGAATCCACATTAAGTATGTCGAGGGTGTTACTCACATCCTCCTTCCACTTATGGGCTGCAAGAGGGTCTGATGACCCCTGAAACTCCGGTGCCCTCATCTTCTGGTCCCTCTCTACCATACGGAGCCAAGCCTCCTACTCTATGGCTCTATCCGGAACTGCTGGTGGAATAGCTGTAGGTGCGGTCTCTGGGGGTCTCTCGCTGATAGGAATGACTGGTATCCCCTGTGGCTGATCTACTGGTGGTGGTGGTGGCGTTGGTGACGCGATATGATTCGCTACAAGCTCCTCAATTGCTGCCATCCTAGCTATAATGGGAGCCATAAGATCTATCAGGTACTGGGGAGCCTGCTGTGGCTCAGGTGGTGCCTGCTGTGGGAGCCTGCTGCGACTCTGCCTATCCAGCTCTCCGAGTACGAGGTCTACCACGTCCTGCCATCTCTCTGATCATAAGAAAATAAGAGTTTATGAGTCAAAATAGACATATACACATACATAACACATCACAATATGATTTTCACAATAATTTAGTATTCACACAAATACTTTAAATTTACACAAAAATAGTTGTCATAAAAAAAATATTCTCAAATTTTGAGATATACGCATATATCGTCCTCACTCATACTAGGGAATCCTTACGGACTCTATACATGAATCCTAAGAAACTCTATCCTAGCTCCACGACTCGACACAGGGTGATCCTAAGGATACTGAAACTAGAGCTCTGATACCAACTGTGACGCCCCTGGGTTCACGCAAGGCTGCAGTCCAAGGTGAAACCAAGAATGTCAAACCCGCCATGCACCACACCGTACAATAACACGTTTTATCATCATAATTACTATCTCTCTAATAGAGTCAATAACAGGTGTAGGTACAAAAGCAAGTAAAAGATAATACAAGAATCAACTGATGAAATAACAGAGATCAAGTTAATATTTCATCAGCTAACATACTGAAGAACGAGTCAATGTCTGAAATAAATGAACTGGAGTTCTCAACAAGTCTCAAATACAAAATGTCTAAATAAGAGGAAATAAGGCACACAACCTTTACAACTTCTAGAAATAAAATCCTCAAATGTCTAAACAGAAGTCTACAATGGAGCTCAAAAGAAAAACATAACTAAAATATATATATTAAAATCACCGATCCTATTTAGGAACTTACAACATGAGCTTAAGTACGTCGAGCGAAATAATCCAAACAAGAAAACCCTCATGTATATACCTTGTAACTCAAATTGTAGATCCCTAATGAATAAGAGGGTTTTAGTACTTAGAAAATTACAACACGAGCATAGGTATGTCGAGCGAAATAATCCAAACAAGGAAACCCTCATGTATATACATTGTAGCTCAAATTGTAAATCCCTAAATACCAAACCCGAAATCTAATAAAAGAACAAAAATAAAAGAAAACAAACACATCTCAGAACTTAAATCCGGTGTCATGTCGTAACTCACATAAGTGTCATGTCCAGCCTATGCAAGTATCAGTATCAATCTCAAGGTCTAAACTGATGTCCAACACATGGACTAAAACTAGCTGTAGTGGATGTCCAACACATTGACTGCATATAAAAATTATCCAACACATGGACTGAATGTGATAAATGTCCAACACATAGACTACACATCATAATTGCCCAACACATGGACTAGATGAAATATATGAACATATGCATATACCCTAATTTCTCACGTGTCTCGGTGTGCAAACCTAAACTCGTGTCCGCATGTCATCTCATATGTAAAGATACAGGTTAAACAAAAATTTCTAATACCCATTATTCGAGGCGACTCCTCGTTCATATTAAAGCATGCAAAAACAATAAACAAGCATAAATAGTTTTAGTTAAACTGAAACAACCCAAACCAAGGAAACTAGAAAATTCCTTGTCAGTCGACTCATGAGTCGACTGGGATTGGTCGACTCATTGGTCGACCAGAACAAAACTCAAAACTATAACTTTTCTCGTCAGTCGACTCATTGGTCGACTCATCAGTTGACTCATAAGTCGACTGATAAGTCGACCCATTAGTCGACTGAGCAGAAAATTCCCAGTTTTTCTACATACGATGATTTATATGAAAAATTTAAATCTAAAGTTCTTCTTCATCATGCCCAACAAAATATTTCCGATTCTAACACATGTGTATTAACAGAAATGAAAGATTTTGCATGTAATAACTTACATTAAAACCCTAAACATATTTATCCATGTTTAAAAACGTTTAAAAACGTTTAAAAACAAAGAAATCACAAAGAAACACATGTTTAAAACTAACTCCAGATCTGGATCTACATTACAAAATGTTGGTGAGTTTTTATTAAACTAAAAATGTAGAACTTGCAACTCATAATATAATACATTTATCTTTATGCACAAAAATACGTTTTAGGCTCAAGAATTCGAAATAAATCTCAAAGAAAACTATACAAACAGTGGGTGAGGGCTGGACGAGATGTTACTCGCTTCTGGTATGCTAGAACAACTCCTGAATCCGAGAGAGGATGATTCCCTTCGCTGCACCTCGCCAAAACCCGCTGAAATCCTTCGAAAATTCCCCAAAAATCACCAAAAACGAACTAGGGTTTGAGGGGAGAGAGGGGCTAGGGTTTTCTCTGGGATTCTGATGGGTTTAGGGTTGGTTTCGGGTAAAAGAAAATATATATAATACGGTTAAAACCCGAAAGAAAACTCACCCAAACCCGCAACTGAAAAATCTGGAAATCTGCCCGTAAGTCGACTCATAGGTCGATTCATAAGTCGACTCATGAGTCGACTAAGCCGACATTTTCCAGATTCGTGCATGTTTTGCTAATTTTCCAAAATCAATGCACAAAACTCTATAAAAATACACTCATACATATCTGATAACTTGTTATCAAGTATATCTTTGACCTCAAGTCATTTACCACAATAGAATTATCTATCATCAATAATTCACATATACTTCTAACAAAAATACGGGGTTCTACATTTGATGATGAATATGAGATGAAGATGAAGATCAAGATGAAGAATTTGCCTTCATCAAGAGGCTAGAACCCTCTTGGAATGTAAATTTTCTTTTTTATCTTTTTATTTTTCTTGTAATATTTTTTCTTTCTTTAGATATTCAAGGGGATAGAACCCTCTTGAATTAGATTTATTTTTATGCATTTTCGAGTAGATTTACTTTTATGTCTTTATTTTTTTGTAATTATTTTGTAGTAAGATTTATTTTCTTGCATAGTTTAAATTTTATTTTATTGCACTATTCACCAAGAAGCTAGAACCCTCTTGGGAATTAGTTTTTATTTTTGTTCATCCTTTTCCTATCATTCTCTTACTTAGAGGCTAGAACCCTCTTTGGAGTTAGTTTTTATTTTCATTATCTCCCTTATGTTTCTTTGTTCTTATTTTCTAAGGTGTGGAACTAACTCTTGTAGGAATTTTAGAATTGCACGAAACTAGTCTAATTTCTTTTATGAATTGTGAATTGCTCTCTTGCCTTTAAAATTATCATGTTTAGGATAATCAATTGGAGAACTAATTGGTAGGAGAAATTCTAGAATTACTACCTAGTTGTTGTTCTTTTCATGAATGTTAATTTTGCTTAGATGATAATTTGATAGATTATGTTTTTCTTAAGTGGTTTGATAGTCCATGCTTAATAAATCTAAAGTAAAATATAATAAAAAGAAAAAAATCCATAATTTATAATTGAAATTGGCTAGTGAATTCAATTCTAGATTCCTCATATCTCTAATTGAATCCTCCATCTTTTACTTTCTTGATTTTCCTTTTTATTTTTGATTTTTCTCTTATTTGTTTCTTAATTTTATTTCCCTCTACTTTCTTCATCTTTCTTCCTCCCCTCTCACTCTAGTTTTTCTTTTATTTGCATATAGTCAAATCCACTCTATTTATCTCTTAACAATCACACATTTATCATTCCTAATTGTCACATACACAATTTAAGAATCACTTTTGATTAATTCCTAAACACCTTCCTTGTGGGATTCGACATTTTTCTATATTATAACTTGATTGTGCACTTGCAATCTCGACATATTTATAAACAACCACCATCAAGTAGACAAAGTAGAAGATAAACCCAATTTTCATACAATCAGTCACATTTTTAAATCAACTAAGAGATTCACTTGATATCCTATACAAACGCAAAGAATTCAAGAAGTAAATCTATGTAAGTCACCCACATACAAGAAAGTAACATGAATGCCACAAGCCTTGCTACCATTTATAGTAGGGGTATCACAAGATCTGTTTTTTGCTTGAACTTGGAGAAAATCTATATGAATTGGTGCCCAACACTATTACATATTCTCTCACTAGATCTTTCTACTCCTATTTAGAATTTTTTGAACTTAATAAATAATTTTCTACCCTGCAGATATAATTAGTGGGTCTTATGTTTTCTCAGTTGTGAAATGATTAGCTTGTTTTCAGTCAAAGATAATCAGCCTTGTTCTTAGTTGCAGTCATGTGCGACATGATTAGCTTGTTTGTAGTCAAAATAATCAATCAGCCTTGCTCTTATTTGTTGGTTTGTTTACCCTTAATTGACTTCTTTTATTTTAGAATCTATTCTAAAATTCTCCCGGTGTACCTGTTGCAACCAGGCTCTTATCCTTATGCATCGGGTATTTAGCCACCAAAGCTGAAGTAGACATGTGTGCCTTGAACAAACCCTGATGTTTAGATTCTAACTTCACTTTCTTTTGCACATCCCCAGATGGTGTCACATCTCTAGTGTGAATTAAAAGTAATACATGTCTTTTCGGGAGTTTTGTAAAGCCCTGATAATTGCCTAGATCTACTACTCCTAACATGACACATTTCTAGCCATCTCATGTTCCCTAATCATAAAGGTTATTATCCAAAGGTGAATTTTTTGATGTTCTGCCAAGCAGGCATATCACATGAATCCAACTTAATAATAAGAATTCATTTCATCATCGGAGAGACATATTCAAATCTGACATTATTAGCATCCTTGAAGCCCCAGTGCATTTGAATAATCCTCAAACTCTCGAATAAAATTGCTCATCATTGTAGTCCACCTAGTGAACTACTTGAATGATCTCTTAATTTCTAGACCTTGTATCAATCAGTCTCACATCTTTGAGTCTGAGTTAAACCCTATTCTAATTCGGACATCATGCCTTAGTACTCGCCAAAATCTCCTGCTCAATCAAGAGAAACTGGATCTTTGACATAAAACATCTTTCACTGATTAGTCCTAGGCTAACGTCAGAAAAATTATGTTGGTAGCTTTTTAAGAGAAAGACTAAGCCACTCAAATTTTGGATACGTTAAGGTTATTGACACTTTACATGGAGTAGTGTTCTTCCCATAAAATACTCCATCTCATTAAGCTTTTCGTATTGATAATAAAATTACATCCCAAACTGAGAGAAGAAAGCCCAAGGCCCCAATCACAATGTTCAAAGATATAATTTTTAAAATCTTTATAAATTTTTTTAAAAATGACATATTAGATTTCTTAGAGATAGACTAGTTGGGTAGTTAAATAAAACTAGTGTGCATCTCGTGCAAAGCACGACCGCCTTTTTTTATTTCCACTATAATAATTCTTTTTTTAAATAGCACAACAAAATTTTTAAATGCTACTGTAATTTTAAAATGCTATAATATTCTATTTTGTGCTATAGTACATCAATAATACTACAGTAATTCCCTGTAGCAACTGTAGCATGAATAGTAAATCTTTAGATCCTCCTATAAGTATAGAAAAGTAGATTACCTTCTTTACCTGAAATCTCCCACTTGAAATTATTTGATTATGTATTAGTATGTGTCTAAACATGCGGTATGACAAACATAAACAAAAAATTTCACCAATATTTTATTCAACTACTCTAATTAATCTTGTCAATTTATTAGGGCATTTTGTTTCTAATAAAATTGGTATGGCACCACAGGTGCTCCGACTAGAATAACTACCCATCACAAGTCTTCAAGACTAATTACTATTATAAATCAATTTTAGTATTTAAAATATTTTTTCTAAACTTTCAAAGCTTAAAAAATTACTTTTTAGCAAACATCCATAAACATCTAATTATGTAATTTAGTGGGCCCACATTAAAAATTTCTAAAATTTTAAAAAAAATCTTCACAAAAATTTGAAATAACAAAAATAAAATTTTAATGTATATCTAAAATTTCACAAAATTTTCAAATTTTAAAATATTCTATAAAATAAAAATAGTTTTTGTTAAAATAAGAAAACTTATTTATAGATATGCCCCTAGGGTTTCAAAAACCCTAATGAACCTATACATGTGGAAGAGGTGGTGGCAGGGCCACGACGGGCCCTATCTGTAGGTTGATCGGTGATGACGTCCATTGCCATCGTCATTGGGTCCCCACCCATGGGCCTATTGTTGGTACCGAGCACTGCGTGAGCCCGCCTCCCCCGCACCCCAATTTTGCTAGCTTAGCAGCGATGACCGCTGCTACCTTGCATTAGCGACTGGAAGGGATGGAGGTTTCCGATGAGGCCTCCTCCGTCTGTCCTCGTGTGATGCCCCCGGGTTCACACAAGGTTATAGTTCAAGGTAAAACCAAGGATGTCAAACTTGTCATGCACCCATACTGTGCAACGACATGTTTCACCATCACAGAAAATATCTTTCTAGTGGAATCAAATAAGACAGTACATGTACAAGCATAAATAAAAGAGATAAAGATAGGAAATAGAATAAATAAATAAATGATAAATCTCCTTATAATCAGGGCTCAACGGATATAAAAGAAAATATGTCCCACAATCTGATACAAATGATCCAAAAATCTTAACTACAAGAGTCAACTAAAAAGTACATAAGCTCTCTTAGATCTCAAAATAAAATGCAAGTCTAATAATCAACTAAAAATAAAACTAAATATCTGTGGAGCAAAAACTACTATAAATAACTAACGACGACTATGCTGAAAGTCTGTCAACCTACGGCTCTTCGAAACTTTGCTCCGCTGCCTAAAAAGAAGTGAAATCAACAGCGTCAGAGCGCTAGCAAGATCATCTCCATCCTGCCCTAGGGGAAGGGCTATTAAGTATGATGGAGGCTCTACTTATAAGTGCATAGTCTACCTAGATCAATTTGCCCTGTACTATATGTAATTTATGTTTAGAAATTTACAACACAAGACTGGTACGTCGAGCAAAATAATCCAAACAAGAAAACCCTCATGTATATACCATGTGTCTCAACTCGTAAATTTCTAAATATAAATTCCAACTAAGAAATAATAAAAGAACAATACGGGAAATACCACATCAACCATCTCCAAGAATATCATTCAACTCCTCATACTACTCTCTTAGTAGGCAAAACAGATATCGATACACTATCCCGTGTAACTAAGTTGTGAAATTCCTTCACAATAGATCATACCATGAGAATGTCAATAATCACCTACACAAATTTATCAAATCGTCCTTCTCTGGAATTCTTCAACTCATCGCACCCTCGTGCAGACTGATAAATATGTATATCAACCTCTACACATAACCATGTGGACCGATAAATAGGTATATCAACCTCTGCACATAACCATGTAGACCAATAAATAGGTATATCAACATCTGCGCATAACCATGCGGACCAATAAATAGGTTCAACAACCTCTGCGCACGTTCGTGCGGACTAAAAATACATAAAGGAGTGAAGTCTATCGCAGTCTTATTATGGTCCTAACTAACGCACTTAGAGTGTAGTCTATCCGCGGTCTCATTGCAGGACCCAACTAACCTCACCCAACCATTCGTAGTTATAATGAACTATAATAGCCGTTACTCGTAATGATTGCAAACTATTTGTCTATCCCGAATAATAAACTTGTACGTACTCAATCTATGTACATATACCCCCCAAAATATGCGTAAATATCCACATATAACTTGCACTACATGCTCACATAATGAACCCACATGCAAGGAACCAAAATCACAAATTTGAACCTTATCAGTCGACCGATAGAAAGCTTCGGTCGACTAATCGGGTCGTTCACAGAAATAATGCACGCACGAGCCCGTCAGTCAATGAATGATTGCTATCAATCGATTGATGACCTCCCGTCAGTCGACCAACATCAGTCGACTGAACAGATCAAAATTTCACAGATTAGGGTTTTGGCTTGTTTTTCTTCAAAGCTTGGTTTTTTATTAACTTATATGAATAAAACTTGATTCAATACTCATGAATACTTAATCATAGGTTCGTTTAAATAAGATGGTATCATATTGATGCATGAATCTAGGGTTTAACATTCAAATTAACTAAATCTTGTTTATCTCGACAAATTAGTGCATATGATGCATGAATCTAGGGTTTAACATTCAAATTAACTAAATCTTGTTTATCTCGACAAATTAGTGCATATGAACCAAATTAAAATTAACTAAATCTTGTTTATCTCGACAAATTAGTGCATATGAACCAAATTAAAGCATAAACTAATATGTCAAAACAACCCTAATGATCATGATCACATATACTAACTAATTACATAATTATTCTACTGTTTATCGCTCTGATTTAAGATTTAAATATCATAAATTAGATTCTAACATATTAGATTAACTTTAAGCATGGGAATTATCATAATTAACACATAAAACTTAATTTTTAAACTAGGGAAAGGTTTGGACAGAGGTGATCGTGCCTTATCACGTGCACAACCGTCTGAAATGAACAACAAATGATCCCTCGACCCAAACACTACAAATCCCATCTTCTCCTCGCTTTTCACCTCATGAAACTCTCCCAAGAACTCAAATTTTAGGCTAGGGTTTGAGAGAGGAGGAGAGGGGCTGCTAGGATTTAGAACACTAAAGAAAAGATATGTTTTTCGTGACAAAAACATGTATATATAGGTAGGAACCTGAATACAAACAACCCAAAACCCGAAACCCGAAACAAGAAACCAAGTCAGTCTGGGAAGATAGTCTTCAGTATTTTGGCTATAACTTTTTTTTCTGACCTCAGAATGAGGTGATTGTAGGCAGTGAAAATTGTCTAAGTGTCAGAGCCCGCCTACCAAGAGCTTGGGCTCGTTTGCATTCAAACGAAGCCCAGCAGAGCTCAATCGCTCATATTCATTGAGCTCACCTGTAAAACTCAACTTCGCCTACTTGTTGAGCTCACCCGTAGAGCTCAACCTCGCATCTTTATTGAGTTCGCCCGTAGAGCTCAACCCTGCCTGTTTGTTGAGCTCGCCCATAGAATTCAACCCCGCCTGATTGTTGAGCTCGCCCGTAGAGCTCAACCTCGTCTCCTTGTTGAGCTTGCCCGAAGAGCTCAACCTCGTCTTTTCATTGAGCTTGCCTGTAGAGCTCAATCTCTCCTGTTTATTGAGTTACCACTCCCAATTGTTGAGTTCGCCTGTAGAGCTTAACCATTCCCAATTGTTGAGTTCACCCGCAGAACTCAACCTATCCTTGTACTATTGAGCTAGCCCTCAAAGCTCGATCTTGCATGTTTATTAAGCTTGCCCGCAGAGCTCGAGCATCACCTGTTAGCTTGACTCACCCGCATGAATCAAGCTCATCAAATCATTAAGCTCGCCAACACGAGTTCAACCTCGCCTGAATGCTTCGCTCGTTCGCACGAGCCAAGCATGCCTGTAGGGAGTTCGCTCGCATGTACTCTGCTTGCCAACAAACACTAGCTCACACGTTGGAGGGGCCCATTAGCCAACCTTGGCTGTTCGCCAAGCTCGCCTGCAAGCTCGCCTGAGCATTCAGACAGCTCTCGAGCTTGTCCGTAGCTTTGCCAGCCTCGCCTAAGCAATGCAAGCGGGTTGCTTTCTTATGGGAGTGAGACTACCCACTTCCCACATCCTACGTGATGATGAGGCATGATTCTCATCTCCCCTATAGTGGTCACATTGTTAGATATAAGTACCCTGCAAGCAATAATTGTATATTATAACAGGACCTATATGAATATAACATCCTTATTTAAAATGATAGTATACTATTTTGGTCAGATTTATCTAGTATTTTAATACAAATAAAGTCCTTAGAATGATACTAGACTATCAGACATTTCGGATATGATCGTAATGAAGAGATCTGATTTGTCGCTAACGTATATTCTAAAATGTTCCTAGTTAATGAAGTGTAGAAATATGATATCATCATTTTGGGAAGACTAGTGTATACTCTATTTCTCCTTTGGTAGGATGATGATCCATCTCTTAGCTCATTGATGTGAGACATCAAGATATAGTATACACGTGACTCATTAGTGAATGAGTTGGCTGAACGACTCACTGAGACCATCTAGTTGGTAATTATACTTAACTATCAAATAGAAGTTCTAAAGTGATATAGTACAAACTAGTCTCTTAACCTGAGGCATGAGTGTAATGTCATACATGTCAGTATAGGTGTACTTAGACTTTTACCTAACCATAATTCTCATTGAGTTGTGCATAACGGTTCTTGTTGGGTGAATCCCGAGACATAAGTAGATATTAAGATGCCAAGATGGGATTTGTCTCTCCTAGTATAGGGGGTTGATGTCATAAGATTGTTTGATATAACTATAGCCTGGAAATCCTTGGCCAAGGTAAATATTTGATATAACTATAGCCTGGAAATCCTTGGCCAAGGTAAATAAGATAAACTGAGTGTCAGTTTAATCTTAAAGGTTATGAGGTAAATAAGATAAACTGAGTGTCAGTTTAATCTTAAAGGTTATGAGTTTAATATCAACAAACACTAATCAAGCTATTAGGGTTTGATAGTTTACCACACCCTAGGCTTGATAGTTTGACATTGTTTGACGAAGAGACCGGACTGTATAATGTTATCACTGAGTGGTCCTAATAAAATTGTATAAGCATCTTACAGACATTTATCACAACTTATACCTGGGTAGTCTTCATATGTATCTAGCACTTCTATTGTACTTGTGAATATAATCCACTGCCGAGTCTTAAGTTGGGCCCTAGAGTCACACCAAGCGCATACTTGAATCATATAAAATATAATTTATAGAGTTAAATACGTATGATTGATATGCATATATGATTTTCACCGGATACACATAAACGATTATATGTATCGGTAAAATCAGAATGCTATGTGCTTAAGATATGAATTCAAGTATTTTTTTCCATAAAGTTAACTTTTAGTCAATTGGTTGACTTTTTAGTCAACAATTGACTTTTGGTCAACTCATTAATTTTTTGGGTCATATGATGATTTATTAGCTAATGATTGGAAAATTACGCAATACCGTATTTATGAAACACCGTATTAATATGATTTTCATTTATGAAATATACACTTTATTATACCTTGATTAATGAGTCATGAGGTGAGTCATTAAGGTGGTATGATTTGGGAACATGGTTTTAGCACATAGTTTTGATTCTTCATGACTCTTTGCATGACTCATGAGATGAGTCATTGCATGACTCATGAAAGGAATTTGCATGACTCATGAGATGAGTCATTGCATGACTCATGAAAGGAATCATTACATTTAGATGACTCATGGTATGACTCATGAGATGAGTCATGACATATCTCACTCCATATATATGAGCTCTCTCTCTTATGAAAATGTTAATGAAAAATTGGCTAAGTGTTTTTTTCCATAAGAGAATAAAAAAGAGCTCTACCTCTTATTAAACTCTAGCAATCTTTGAGTAAGAGGAAGTAATATGATTTTAAAGTATCCCGGGGTGGATATCTTGCCTTATGTCTCAAGAAGACTCTGATTTTATCAAGCTTACTTGAAGACTTAGAAATCCACTACAAGGAGGTTTACAACAACAAGAAGAACGAGCTAGGGGTTGTTTGATCTACCATCGAATCATGCTACGAAAGTAAGCCTTCAAACCCTTGGTTGCTCTCTTTATTATAGGGATGATCCTAGCTTATATTTCATGCTCTCTACATGCTTAGTATTATTATACATACAGTCTTTCGTTGCATATTTTGTACGTAATTAGCACAAATTTCCAACATGGTGTCAGAGTCATGGTTCCATCTAATTAAATCTTAAAATGCACATCTAACTCATGGAGGACTTTATTCTTGCTTCTAATTACTAGTGTAAATGAAACTAGTTAATTAATACTTGTTATTTTGTAATTAGTTATACTAGTTGTTGATTCAAAAATATTATTTTTTGGTTTATAAGTTTTTAAGAGGAAAAAAAACTTGTATAAATTACAAAACACTTATTTATAACTAGTGTAGTTGTATGTTAGAAGCATGATAATCCTATTTAAGTTAGGATAATCTCTATGTTATCTAGTTTTTTAATTTATTGCATAATTAGATAGATGCATATTTCTTAATATTGATTAAGTTATATGTTTTATCTTGCGTGGATGTTATGTTCATGGATGGTAGTGGACAACATTCTCTTGCATTTATTGTATTGATGTAATATAGCTAGAAATATAATATTATTTATGACATCTTCCCTCCCTGAGCATGGGCTACGCCTACGGGTTTAGGCACTTGCTCACTGATCATGGGCTACACCTATGGGTATAGGCCCTTGTTTGGGTGGGTGGGGGTATGGTTGTTTAGTTTAGTTGTTTCATTTATAGCTTTTATTTTACATTCAATACAATATTATTACCCATCCTACAAGATAGTTTTTCCATAATAAATGGTGCTTGCATGTCCTATGAATATGTGATTGTAATAATACATGATTTGTAAGGGAGCTAGCACTGCAAGGTAATAATACAGGATTTGTAATAATACAGGATTATAATAATACATGTTTTTCCAAACTTAACTAGCATTTTATGATTTGTTAGCCATTGTCAAGTTCATAAAAGACTAGGGGCAAAATCATATCAAGAATTACAAGAATGTAAAAGACAAAAATTGTTTCATAAAAGACTAGGGGCAAAATCATATCAAGAATTACAAGAATGTAAAAGACAAAAATTGTCTACCAATTATTGAGTATCATATCAAGAATTACAAGAATGTAAAAGACAAAAATTGTCTACCAATTATTGAGTATATCGATTTGTTGGTCATCGTCAAGGTTGATATATTCAATGATAATTGGATCTTGATCCCACTTGAAAATAAGGAGTTGTTTTCTGATTGCCTCTTATAAAGGTTTTGAGGGACTCGAAAAATATTGGGAGGCATAACTTAGATAAAAAAAATAAACCAAATCTATTTTATGTATTGAATATCTGCTAAAATATTTTTTTTCTCTCTCTTTTAGGCCATTATGTCTGCCTTAAAACTCATATAGAATAGAACAAGTTAACCGGTCCTAACTACAAAGACTGGTTGAGGAATGTTAAAATTGTCCTAACTTACGATAAAGTAGCATATGTCATCACAACGCCGGAACCCGTTCTAGGCCTAGAACCCACTGTAGCAGACAATGAAATCCGCATAAAGTGGGATAGAAAATTTTCACTTGCTCAATGCCTCATAATTACCTCTATGGATTTGGTCCATCAGAGGCAACATGAGAATATGAATGTCAGATCCATATTTCGTAATACAGAAGAACTGTATGGCGAGCAACCATGACAAATGAAGTACACGACATCTAGGAATTTGTTCCAGACAAAAATGACTGTGAGATCTTCTGTTTGGGACCACATCCTCAAAATGATTGCCTATGTCAATGACCTTGAACTTTTGAATGCAGGCCCAGATGCAGATAGATATACAAATATCGTTCTACAGTCTTTAACACCAGCCTACTCCCGATTCATATCATAGTTCTTGATGATGGATCTGGAGCCCACTCTTCCTGCCCCACTTAATTTGTTAAGACAGGAAGAAAGTTCTATGAAAAAGGGACAAACACCAGCCTTAGTTATAGAGAAATCTTATTCCACTTCTAGCAAACTGGTTGCCAAGAAAAAGAGAATGAAGAAAACTATTAAACCAAAGAAAGATGTTAAGAAGGCTGTCAAGAAGGACAAAAGGAAGGCAAAAATGATGAATGCAGAATGCTTCTATTGTCATAAGTCAGGATACTGGAAAATGAACTATCTTGAATTCCTAGCCTCACTCAACAAGAAGAAGCAAGTTGTTGCTTCATCTTTAGGTGCGTTGGTTACTCAGAATTATTTTTCTATAAATCCTACATCTTGGGTATTAGATACCGGATCAGGATCTCACATCTGTAATTTGTTACAGGGGCTGAGAAGTTATAGAAAGCTTGGTGATGGAGAGATGACCCTACAAGTTGGTAATGGTGCAATAGTTGCAGCAGTTGTAGTTAGGAATTTTCATCTAGCTTTACCAAATGGAAACATTTTGATTTTGAATAGCTGCTATTTTGTACCAACTATGATATATAATATAATATCCATATCTTTATTAGATAAAGATGGATATATGTTCAAGTTGGAGAACAATGTTATGATAATATCCATATCTTTATTAGATAAAGATGGATATATGTTCAAGTTGGAGAACAATGTTATGAATATCATATATAAATGTTCAAGTTGGAGAACAATGTTATGAATATCATATATAATCAAAAGTTGATTGCTTATGGAACATTGTATAATAGCATCTCTATTCTTCATCAAAACATAATTCTGAATACTCATCACACTAATAAAAGAAAGCAATCAGTTATGAATGACGTTCTTTTATGGCATTATAGAATTGGTCACATAAATAAAGAAAGACTTGGTGATACGGGTGTATCTTCTCTTCGGGAGCTTAGTGATCCTCATGGGAGCTTGAGGATAGATGATTCTCATGGTATCTTGAGAATAGAGTAGAGGAGTCGTGGACGAGGCCATTGGAAGCAACGAAGTCGAAAGGATTCATCAAAACTGCAGAAATTACAGTTGGACTCTGTCCGGTCGACCGGCGTGGTCACGGCGGTCGACCGCATCGTGCACGGACCCCAACTGTGTCTCGGGACTGAGATCGGTCGACCGATGGTGGCACTGCGGTCGACCGGAGAACCCTGTAATCGATTTTCCAGATTTCGTCGTTCTGACCGGTCGACCGACTTGGGCACTGCGGTCGACCGCGTCGCGGATCCGGGCCTGGGTCTGTTTCCTGCTCCAGTTGGGATTTCTGTTTAGTATAAATAGAAACACGACTTGTCTAGGGTTTAGAACTCAGTTTGTAATCATAAAAGAGATCAGGGAGGTTGTTCTTTGATCTAGAGAGATTGTGAGAGAGAGATTTGTAAAATCCAATTGATTCTCATAATCTAGAGAAGGTATTTTCCTTCGCCCTAATTCAACTCTTGTGTTCTTCTGTCGTTTTCTTCTTTACCCACTCTTGATAATTCCGTGATCAAGGGTGCTCGTACGGCAACTCGTATCAAGTTGGTATCAGAGCACCTAGATCCTGTGAAGGGGGAACCTGTGTATGGTCCTTACTCGCTCACAGTACAAGAAGCTTGGCGAGATCCTTATTTCTTTGGAAGGAGTCCAGAAATTAAGGAGGGAGAAGATGACTGAAGCAGATAATTCAGCGCGACTTGATGCCATGGAGAAGCAGATTGAGACGATCGGGACGACTCTTACTCAACTCGTGGGTCTAATTAACGGAGGTGACAAAAAGGAGGAATCTTTTTCGAAGGATAAGAAGAAACTCGTCGAATCCGACGAAGAGCACGAGGAATCTGATTCAGAGGGGGAGACTGAGATTGTTAATACCGTTGGACATCAAGGGGGTAAGAACAACTACCAAAATCTGAAGATTGACTTCAAGGTTGAGATTCATGTTTATGATGGGAGTATCAACGTGGAGAAGCTTGATGATTGGATCGAACGTATGGAGATGTACTTCACTCTCTACGGATATTCGTCCAAGGAGAAGATAGTGTTTGCGACATTGAAGCTTTCCGGGCACGCGTTGACGTGGTGGAAATCCTATTGCAAAAAACAGTTCTATCCAGTGGGGTTCCTTGAGGAGCGTTGGTACAAGTGGTACGGCTTACGCCAGAAGTTTAATCAGACCGTTCAAGAGTACACGACGGAGTTCCAGCAACAGGCGATGGTCCTAAACATCGCAACGTCAAAGTACCCCATCTTCATGAAGTACATGGAGGGTCTAAATGATTACATCCGGAAGGAGATGAAGCTGTTTTCAGTAGAAACCATCGCAGAGGCAAGTGTGAAGGCCATTGACATTGAGGGCCGGCAGAAGAAGGGCAATGAGACAAAGGGGGATTCCAAACCATCGGGGAGCAAGACGGGGGGTCTAAATGATTACATCCGGAAGGAGATGAAGCTGTTTTCAGTAGAAACCATCGCAGAGGCAAGTGTGAAGGCCATTGACATTGAGGGCCGGCAGAAGAAGGGCAATGAGACAAAGGGGGATTCCAAACCATCGGGGAGCAAGACGGGTGGCTCTCAGTCTAAGGATGAGAAGAAGAAGGTTGACTCGGGGAAAGCAGGATTGACATGCAATCACTGCAAGCAGACAGGGCATGTGGCTGATCGTTGTTGGGATAAGTATCCTCATCTGAAGCCAAAAGGATTGAAGAAGAAGGAGGAGAAGAAGGCGTACGTGATAGCACATGGTCCGAAGGAGGTTCCCGGGATGACTAAACCCAATAGCAGTCTCAACCTTATGATGGGGAAGTAGGCCACTAAAGAAGATGACGACCCGAGGGAGCAGCTCTTTGTTCTGAAATTGCAGGTCAAGACCAGCTTAGTGGATGCTATTGTAGATCCAGGGAGTCAGAAAAATCTGATATCTGAGGCATTAGTACAGAAGCTGGGATTGAAGACGGTGAAGCATCCAAAGCCCTATCCATTAGGGTGGATTCAGAAGGAGGCGGGATTGAGTGTGGTGAACCAGTGTTCATTCAGATTTGCACTCCACGAGTCGTATATTGACGAGGTCACATGCGACGTGGTTCCGTTGGATGTTTGCCAAGTTATTTTGGGCAACCCTTATTTGTGGGATAGATACGCCGTATATGATCGGCGAGCCCAAAAGTATACGTTCACCAAGAATGGCGAGCAATTCATTTTTCGTTCGGCATCTCTTCCACAGGAGACGAGCTTGGTGACAGTAACTCAGGCTAAGAGGTTGGTGAACGCGGGCAGGAAGTTCGTTTTATTGTTCATTCGGCCGTATGAAGAACAGCTGAGTAGGATGTGCTTGTCCACCTTGAGCAAGCGCCAGGAGGGAGATCTTGACAGGTTGAAGGTCAAGTATGCGGACTTGTTTTCGGAGATCACGGGACTACCACCACGTCGAGGTGTAGAGAATGAGATTATGTTGACCGGGGAGAGTTCCTTACCTAACATAGGCCTATACCGCACATAAGTACTGGAGTCCGAGGAGATCAAGAAGCAGGTTCAGGAGCTCTTGGAGGCGGGAGTGATTATGCCGAGTTGTTCACCTTGCGGGTCACCAGTGTTGTTGGTGCCCAAAAAGGATGGAGGCTGGCGCATGTGCGTAGATTATCGGGCACTCAACAAGATTACCATCAAGAATCGCTACCCATTACCGCGGATCGATGATCTTATGGACCAGTTGGAGGGAGCGAGGTTTTTCACGAAGCTGGATTTGAAGTCTGGTTACCATCAGGTGAGGATTCGGGAGGAAGACACTTGGAAGACTGCGTTCAAGACCAAGCAAGGCCTGTTCGAGTGGTTGGTGATGCCGTTTGGATTGTGCAATGCTCCGGCTACCTTTATGAGGCTTATGAATGATTTGTTGCGACCCTTTATAGAGGATTTTGTGATAGTTTACCTTGATGATATCTTGGTGTACAGCAGGACCTGGGAGGAGCATCTTGTTCATGTTGAGGTGGGGAAGGGCCAGAGGAGGATAGATCCGGGTAAGGTGGCGGTGATCATGAAGTGGCCGACGCCGAAGACAGTGACTGAGGTGAGGAGCTTCATGGGGGCTTGCCAGTATTTGCGCAAGTTCATTCGACATTTTTCGACTTATGCGGCACCGTTACATGGCCTCACAAAGGCTAAAGTTCAGTTTGAGTGGGGAAGGACGCATGAGGAGGCTTTTCAGTTGCTAAAAAGAAAGATCTCGGAGGCACCGGTGTTGGCATTGCCGAATTTGCAATGGACTTTTGAGGTAGAGACCGACGCGTCTAATTATGCGATGGGCGCGGTGTTGATTCAGGATGGGAAACCGGTGGAATACCATTCTGAGAAGTTTTCGGGTGCTATTGCGAACTACCCAACCTACGACAAGGAGTTCTATGCACTATATCAAGCAATTAAGCATTGGAGGGTGTACTTGTTAGGGAAGGAGGTGGTCGTGCATTCGGATCATAAGCCGTTGGAGTTCTTATATGCCCAGACAAAGCTACAGCAGGCACGGCACATGAAGTGGATGTCTTATTTGATGGCTTTCAACATCATTATTAGGTACAAGAAGGGGGCGACGAACAAGTTGGCCGATATGTTATCTCGTCCGCCGATAAGGTCTTTATTGGTGGCGACGCGTATTCAGCCCCTGGTTCCTTTGGAGTATGTACAGCTGTATGCATCTAGTAGGGACTTCGGTAGTGTGTTTGAGCAGGCGAAGGCTGGTCGAAGGGGGGAGTATGCACTTGGAGAAGATGGCTTGTTGTATCGTGGGACATCACTATGCATTCCGGAAGATGGTGATAGGTTGCAGTGGATTCGGGAAGCGCATACCTCGCGTGTGCAAGGGCATTTTGGCATTCAGAAAACGCTTCTCAATCTATGGCGACATGTGTTTTGGCCACGGATGCTTGATGATGTGACCAAGTATGTTGGAGGGTGTAAATTATGCTGTATTTCGAAGCCTTCTAACAGGAAGAGGGGATTGTACCTACCATTACCGGTTCTTTCTAGGCCGTGGGAGAGCATTTATATGGATTTTCTAGGAGGGTTGCCGACTACGAAGCGTGGGCATGACTATTTGTATGTTGTGGTGGACCGGTTCAGCAAGATGGTGATATTGATTCCTTGTAAGAAGACCGTGACGGGAGCGGGTGCAGCACAATTGTTCTTTGAGCATGTGTGGAAGCACTTTGGGTTGCCGAATTTGATTATTTCGGATTGGGATAGCCGTTTTCTCGGACATTTTTGGGATTCTTTATGGAGTTTGATGGACACTAAATTAAAGAAGAGCACGACCTTTCATCCACAAACAGACGGACAAACGGAGGTAGTCAACCGAACTATGGTGCACATATTGCGTGGGTATAATTCCAGGTATCCTAAGACTTGGGATGAGAGTTTACCATATTTGCAGTTTGCTTTCAATCGGGCGATTCATGGATCTTTCGGAAAGTCACCATTTGAGACTTGTTATGGGTTTTTACCGCCGAGCCCGTTCGCATGATTCAGTATACCATGTAGATGCTACGATGAATGAACCGGCCAAAGGGAAGACCCTTCACGCTGCTGAGGTCAAGGATTTTAGTGAACATAACCTCAATCTTGATCTTTCGAATAGCAACCATCAGTATATCTTCGATTTATTGTCAGGAAAAACTCCTAGTGTGGCTACAGGACCAACTGTTAAAGTTGATTCAGCTGAAGCTGGTTCCTCTGAAGGTAGGAATTTTATTATGTAACCTCTATTGTCCCTTTGTCAGTTACCTTTAAATAATCATATGAGATTTTTAATTATAGGACCAGTTGTTGAAACCGGTGCAACTATAATTATCGGGATGTCTGATCAGCCTGTGGGTCTTGGTTTCTTGTTGTTGGTAGGAACCAAGGTCGAGGCTCAATTATCAATCCCTGAGTCTCAACCTCTCACTCCTTTAGACCTGATGATGATAGAAGTTACTGCTACTACCATGGTTAGTCCTATTGCAACAACTGTAAGTGATATGGGTGTATCTTCTCTTCGGGAGCTTAGCGATCCTCATGGGAGCTTGAGGATAGATGATTTCATGGTATCTTGAGAATAGAGTAGAGGAGTCGTGGAAGAGGCCATTGGAAGCAACGAAGTCGAAGGATTCGTCAAAACTGCAGGAATTACAGTTGGGCTCTGGCCGGTCGACCGGCTTGGTCGCGGCGGTCGACCGCTTAGTGCACAGACCCAGACTATGTCTCGGGACTGAGAGCGGTCGACCGAAGGTGGCACTGCGGTCGACCGGAAAACCCTATAATCGATTTCCCAGATTTCGACGTTCTGACCGGTCGACCGCCTTGGGCACTGCGGTCGACCGCGTAGCGGTTACGGGCCTGGGTCTGTTTCCTGCTCCAGTTGGGATTTTTGTTTAGTATAAATAGAAACACGACTTTTATAGGGTTGAAAACTCAGTTTGTAATCAGAAAAGAGATCAGGGAGGTTGTTCTTTGATCTAGAGAGATTGTGAGAGAGAGATTTGTAAAAATCCAATTGATTCTCATAATCTAGAGAAGGTATTTTCCTTCGCCCTAATTCAACTCTTGTGTTCTTCTGTCGTTTTCTTCTTTACCCACTCTTGATAATTCCGCGATCAAGAGTGCTCGCACGGCAACTCGTATCACTTGGAGAGCTACATAAGCATGTATATTTAGATCCATTTGACTTTTGAGTCTTATGATACTTGCAAGTCTTGTCTTAGATCTCGGTAGTTCATCGCATTATTCCGGAAGCGCTTAATGAAGTTCTCAACCAGTTCCCTGTTTTTCTGTTTCTCATCAAAGAGTGTTTGACACTTTAATGTCATCGTCGAAGAAGTTGTTGAGAAACATGCTCTCCATGTCATCCCAGCTATTGATACTCCCCAGCTTGAGACGACGGTACCAATCAAAGGTAGTTGCACGAAGGGTTCCCATGAATGATCGTACCATCAGAGGTTCATTGCCTAAAATGACCCTTAGGTGGGACTTAAAGTAAATCAAGTGTTGAGTGGGCGAACCCTTTCCATCGAACAGCGTGAAGTTAATTAGGTTGAACTTCGTCGGGTATAGAATTGATTCATATTCCCTCAGATAAGGACATGGAATGTCGGTCTTCTTTACCTCTTGAGTAGAAATTAAAGCATTGATCTTTCTTTCGAGGTCTTTCTTCTTAAGATCTTCGCCTGCATCTTTCTTCGGGCGGTTTTGAAAAGGAATGGTGGGGCCACTCCCAGTGCTAGAATTATTAGTGGGGCCACCCCCAGCGTTGAGGCCATCCTCAACATTTTTATCATTAGGTGGAGTATCATCATTGATATTCTCCTCTACTTCTGAGTCGCTATCTACCTGATTGGTAGTGTGGCGACGACTAGATTCACCGTGCTGATTTGACAACTCTTGGAGCTGCTGGACGTGTAAATCTTTAACCCGTTACACGACCATCTCTATTTCGATTTTGAAATCCTCCTTCTGCTTAGCTAAGGCTTCTTGAAGGAGCTGAGCCATCTGCTCAGTAGATCATGAATGCCTCTTGAGTCCGTCCTGTAGGGTCTGATTTTGCTTATGTATACCAAGTGTAGGATCGTGACCCTTAAGAATAGTGTACGCTCTTATAAAAATCTGCGGAAGCTTTACACTTAAACACTAGAGTGTGAGTTTGCAAAGTAGATTATAAATTGCAAAGAAAGAATGGCAATCTCAAAAAATAAACATCACAAACACAAGCATGTATACTGGTTCCACCTCCTCGGTGTACATCCAGTCCCCAAGCAAATCCCGCTTGAGAGTTTCCACTATGATTTTAAAACCTTACAAAATCAAAAGCAAACCTGACTAATTTGCAAGACCATACAAATTGTAAACCCAATTGACAAGACCATGCCAATCGTCACACCGATCTCTAGACCAAGAGATCAACCCCTCTCATAAACCGAGAGAACCTTTCTTTGAAGCAATGTACAATTCCAATCCTATAAGCCTTGATATAGATGTGAATGTATAACAGTAGCTTATCAATCTTTTTAACTCTTTGAATATTGTCTAAACAAGCTTTAAGAATGATAGGAACAAAGGCAATATCAGAAACTCTCTTTTATAGAAAAATAGATTGAAAAGCTAAAAGTTTAGAGAGTTAATTTGCACAATATTCAGAAACTCTCTTTTATAGAAAAATAGATTGAAAAGCTAAAAGTTTAGAGAGTTAATTTGCACAATATATGAATCTTATAAGTGCAAAACTTAGTGCTTGTTTTCTAATATTTAAACCTATTTATAGCCTCTGAAATGACATAATTTTAAACTCAATTAACGTCCACAAAACGGCTATAAACAGTCACTTATTTAAAACCTGAAATCTGAAAAAAACTGCATCTGTAGTCGACTACAAGTCATAGTAGTTGACTACACTGAGTCTAAACAGACTCTGTAAAGTCAAAAAATTGCTTAGTAGTCGATTACAAGGCATAGTAGTCGACTACACTGTAAACTCACAGATTCTGGAATTTTCTTTTCAGTATTTTAACTGTAACTTTCTCATCCGATATCAGAATGATGTGATTTAAGATTTGTTAGAAAGCTCTTGAAGAGACCTATAACTTTGATCTTTTGAGTTTTCTAGATTCTAATTAATAAGGGGTATAAATAGAATATTTTAGGACTCACTCAATATCTATAAACTCTAATGGCTAACATAGGGGATTTCTATTGTTAACCAACACACTAAGCATGTGTTAGTGTGTTCTAACACTATGTGTGTGTATGTGTGTGAGTGATCAAGGCTTGTACATATTTCTAAGAAAAAAAAATATAAAATTACATTTTGACAATAAAGTATATCTTCTTCTTTACTTCATTTTGCCTTGAACTCATCTATGTCTTGAGTATCTCTTTGAATATAATTATTGATATAGCTCTGATACTGCAAAACAAATGTTAGCACATAATACACACAACATATAATATTTGTTATTATCAAAATAAACTAATCTTGGAGTCAAGATTCCTAGCATTCTCCCCCTTTTTGATGATGACAAATATATGTTATTAAGATATAAAAATTTTAATCCCCCTTGTATAAAATCATTAAATAAAATCTTTTACTCCCCCTGTATCAAAGAATTAGTAAAAAATTTAAAATTTTCTATATAACTCCCCCTTTGTCATTAACAAAAAGAAATAAATATAATTCTAGTTAAAATTTTCTTTTCCCTGGTACCTTAATAAAAATATTAAGCACTTTGGTACCCTTTTATATTATATCATTAGGATTAGCCCTTAGGAATCCAAATCCACTTAGAATTTGGTTTCCATTTATTAACATAAGTGTAATTCTTTGAATTGCAAACTTCATACATATAAGATGAAATATAATCATTCCTATCATGAATATTCAAATTCTTAGGAATCCATATATACTTATTTTGTTTAGCATGAATATTCTTATTATTATTCTTCAAAATATAATCATTCTTTGTAAAATACTTAGGAACAAATCCAATGCAAAAATGATTGTTTGAAGATTTTTGAAATGAGAGCAAATTATTCAAATTCTCTTTACTTTTATTGAATTTACTAACATTCAAACATATATAATCATATTTTAATTTAATAGAAGAAATATATTTATCTAAAACATTAATGCGAATTTTTAAATCATTGCATTCTGATTTTAGATAAACATTCTCATTAGTCAAAATATGATTTTCTTTAAGCAAGGATTTATTTTCCTCTTTCAATTCAATTACTTGAGAATTAGAAATAGTAGAAGAATTAAAATTAGAAATTTCTTTAAGTAATCTTTTATTTTCACCTTTAAGAAAATTATGTGAAACCTTAAATCTCAAAAATGTTTCATATAATTTATTGAAAGCATCTAAAAGCTCTTCATTGTTACTTACTTCATCTTGTGCCATAAAACACATATGAGCGCTTTCCTTTTTTTCGATTTCTTCATCTGAAGATGAATCATCACTATCATCTCATGTAGCCGCCAAAGCCTTCCTTTTCTTGTTGAATTTTGTAGACTTTGACTTTGATTTTAGAAGGGGACAATCATTCTTCATATGTCCTGGCTTATTACAACCATAACAAATAAAATTATTGTTAGTATCTTTAACATTACTTGTACCTTCATAAGTTACCTCGAGTGTGTGCCAAATATCATATGCGGATGTGGCCGTTGACACCCTATTGAACTCATTCTTGTCAAGAGCACAAAATAAGACATTCATTGCTTTAGAATCCAAGTTTGCATTGTTCCTTTGAGATGTAGTCCATTCCGTGAAAGGAGTGGTTGGCTTCTCATATTTTGTTTCCACAATGCTCCAAAGTTCATAGCCAATTGATTGAAGGTAAATCTTCATTCGGCACTTCTAATAGTTATAGTTCAATCCATCAAACATTGGTGGATGATTTGTAGAATGATCTTCTTTGAATTATGATGTATTTATTGATGCCATCTTTCACCTTGCTCTGATACCAAATGTAGGGTCCTGGTTTTGCTTATGTATACCAAGTGTAGGATCGTGACCCTTAAGAATAGAGTGCGCTCTTATAAAAATCTGCGGAAGCTTTACACTTAAACACTAGAGTGTGAGTTTGCAAAGTAGATTATAAATTGCAAAGAAAGAATGGCAATCTCAAAAAATAAACATCACAAACACAAGCATGTATACTGGTTCCACCTCCTCGGTGTACATCCAGTCCCCAAGAAAATCCGGCTTGAGAGTTTCTACTATAATTTTGAAACCTTACAAAATCAAAAGCAAACCTGACCAATTTACAAGGCCATGCAAATTGCAAACCCAATTGATAATACCATGCCAATTGTCACACCGATCTCTAGACCAAGAGATCAACCCCTCTCATAAACCGAGCGAACCTTTCTTTGAAGCAATGTACAATTCTAATCCTATAAGCCTTGATATAGATGTGAATGTATAACAGTGGCTTATCAATCTTTTTAACTCTCTGAATATTGTCTAAACAAGCTTTAAGAATGATAGGAACAAAGGCAATATCAGAAACTCTCTTAGTCGACTACACTGAGTCTAAACAGACTCTGTGAAGTCAGAAAATTGATCAGTAGTCGACTACAAGGCATATTAGTCGACTACACTGTAAACTCAGATTCTGGAATTTTTCTGTTTAGTATTTTGACTATAACTTTCTCATCCGATATCGGAATGAGGTGATTTAAGATTTGTTGGAAAGCTCTTGAAGAGACCTACAACTTTGGTCTTTTGAGTTTTTCCAGATTCTAATTTCTAAGGGTTGTAAATGAAATGTTTTAAGACTCACTCAATATCTATAAACTCTAATGGCTAACATAGGGGATTTCTATTGTTAACCAACACACTAAGCATGTGTTAGTGTGTTCTAACACTATGTGTGTGCATGTGTGTGAGTGATCAAGGCTTGTACAAATTTCTAAGCAAAGAAAATATAAAATTACATTTTGACAATAAAGTATATCTTCTTCTTTGCTTCATTTTGCCTTGAACTCATCTATGTCTTGAGTATCTCTTTGAATATAATTATTGATATAGCTCTGATACTGCAAAACAAATGTTAGCACATAATACACACAACATATAATATTTGTTATCATCAAAATAATCTAATCTTGGAGTCAAGGTTCCTAGCACGTCCTTTGCTGGATACAATGACATCTGAAGCGATTGCAGAGTTTGTATCTGATGCTTCATCATCTGAGGACTGTCCTCTCTAAACTCTCCTATAATCACTAGGCCTGATAGTCTCGGTTCGCAACTGAGTCATTTGCTGGGATATTTCTGGGAAAGGTTCGGGGATGAAACGTCGAGTGGACTTTCCCTTGTTAGTCACGTTGATTGTGACTTTTGAGAATTCATCATCTTGAACGACTGACTTTCTTTTGTGGAAACACCTTGGCTTGGGCCTTGACGTTTCTGTAGAAAGTCTTTCAAATATTAAGATCCTCTGTGGAATGGTTTTAGGGCAGCTACACTCTGATAATACTGCCGTGATAAGCTTGGTACACGGATAGTGAGAATATATTTCCCGAGTATTTCTCTTTTGAGATTTGTCCGTAGCCCCAGTCCGATAGTACAACTCATCGGCATGATTACGGGAGCAACTTATCATGTGCAGGTATGATTTTCCAAGTCTAATGTCGTCATCTTCTGACGAACACGCCTCTCTTTGGGGATATAACGTCTCATTGGTGTTCTCAAGAGTCACTCATTTGGAACCACGTCTTTGTGAGCACGAGGCCCCAACGGGCTCTTAGATTTCAACTCGCAATCCAAGGCGAGCAGTTAAAGGTACTTTCTCGACATGAGAGACCCTTGACTTATTGGGAGGACGTGTACGACCCCTAGTCTGACGAGTTGTTTGGGGTTCATTCGCTGGACCCAAGCGTTCTTTAATCGGAGTTTTGTCTCGACCTTCATGCAAATGAATGAGACAATCTATAATCTTAATTTTGAATCGGGATAAGTCCACACTATCGTGAAGCTCCACCGGAGGTGTGGGATTTGTCGGGACAGGAACATGGGCTGTCGGAGACTCGAAAATGACCGCGGGAGGCGAAACGGGGGTGAGACAGGCCTTGGTGGCTCGGCCCTGGCCGAGCCAGTAAGTGGTGGCTCGACCATGGACGGAGCCAGTAAATGGTGGGCTCGACCATGGCCCAAGCCAGTAAGTGGTGGCTCGATGCCTGGCCGAGCCAGACGCTGGCAGTTTTGGTTTTCCGACGATTTCAAGCACTGTTTTAGCCTTTTTTTTCTCCATACTTTGCGTGGTTTTGGTGGTTTTTGGGCCACCTCTTCCTTCTACAGTTTCTTAGCTTCCTGCATAAGAATTTTTGTATGCGCAAGTAATATGCGACGCTTCTGAATGCGTTCCTCAAGGGTTGAACGAGTCCTTTTGACGCGAACCCACTCATCCGTTGCTGGTTTGGAGGAGGAGGTACTCACTCGCTGTTGTGACGTTTGGCACTTCCTAAACCTCAGGTCCGCCTCATAGTGGATCCTGTCAACTAGCTCCAAAGCCTTGGCGAGTTAGTATGCGAGGCGCTAGCATTACCTTTGATGTACTCTATTCGATAGAGTTAGCGCACCTTCAGCAGTAAGCTCCCTTACCAAGGAGGGCTTTAGATCTGAAGATCCAACTTCTTCAGACATCATAGGAGCGTTGGGAGATGCAACTGTAGTAGTGATGGGGGCAGACATCATTATCTTGGGTCTTCAGATCTAAAGACCAGCGAACTTTCTTTGTGGAGGAGATCCTCTTACTCTTCTGAGGGGAAGATGATCTGGAGGAGGAAGACATATACTCCTCATATTTCTGTTGGTCGAACTCGTATTCAACCTCTTCGTCAACCGGTATGAGGATGGTCTTGATGGGATTCTTATTGCACGTTCTCTCCCATGTAGTTTTCTACAAAGAACAATTCTTCTTCTAGAACATTTATGACGATCCCAAAAAATTCAAATTACATTAATGAAAAGCTGGAAATAGAAAGATTGGCGCATCATTTTCTCAGGTTCTGAGTCAACACATCGTAATAGAGACATATGGCAGGCCCAAAGAAATGAGGACTAAAATTTTAACCTACAAATAATATGTTGAGGAATGTCTCCAGCGCAAAAAGGAAGAAGAAAAGTCTCTTGTCAACAGACTGCACTACTGCTATATCTCTCGGTTCCGACAACACTTTACATCTTACTGTTCGCGGTGAAAATCGTTGTTTTCTTCATCATTGATTCCATTGCAAATTCTTGTAATAGTTTATCGATTACAAAGATCCGGTCTTTTTTAGATCCGGTTACAATGAAAATCAAATAACACAAGAAATAAAGAAAATTACAACTTTCTCCTTTTGTGTCGAACGAATCGCAAGATCCTGTTTTGCGGTCTCTTGCTTTGTGTGGGTTCTTTGCCTGCGTCGGGGTTTATCCGTGGACCACCGCGAGATCTAGATCCGATCAGATCTAAGCAGTACGACGGGTATTATTCCACAAAGGAAATAATAGCCGGGGAGGATTGATTCACCAAGGAAACAATCGTCCAAGTCTCGGGATCTAAGACCAAGCTTAGATCCGGAGTACGTCTGCGTAGATCTGAGATCCGGTCCTCTCGAACACCTACCTTTTTTGGCGTTGACGATCGCTGAGCACCAGATCTGGAAGAGTGAGTCCCCGAAGTCCCAAAGCTCCAATCTTTTTTAAGTTTCGAGTCTTGAATCCGGCAGAGCTTCGCCTCCAAAATTTCCAACCTCCTCAAATGAACAAGGGGGTGGCCTATTTATAGGCTACCCTCACTGTGCCTTGGGCACAGTGAAAGCTCCAATCTTTTTTAAGTTTCGAGTCTTGAATCCGGCAGAGCTTCGCCTCCAAAATTTCCAACCCTTGAACAAATGAACCAAGTGGCTTATTTATAAAGTCCAACCTCCAAAACAATGAGCCTAGGGGGCTATTTATAGGCTCTTCAAACCAGATCTGGGCTCAGATCTGGGCCCAGATCTGGGTGGCTCGGCCTAGGTGGCTCGGCCAGGCCGAGACACTTGTGAGTATCTCGGGTATTTTGATCATAACTTTCTCATATGATCTCCAAATGACCTGATCCAAGATGCATTGGAAAGCTGACAAAGAGATCTACAACTTTCATGTTTT
>NC_033800.1:106089046-106134099 GCF_001876935.1 Asparagus officinalis
TGGGGGGCTTGTTGCTGCGGCTGTTGCTTAGGTTGCAATTGAAAGGTTTGATTAGCATCAACTGCATTAGCTTGTGCCTTACCTTTCCCCCGTGGGACGAAGTTTTGCTTTGGAGCACTTGTCGCCGGTTGGCCTCTTTCTGCCTTCTTCCTCTTGAGGAATCGCTCAGCTTGCTCTCCCCGGACTTTCAAGTCCTTCCACGTCTTGGATGGGGCTGTCCCCATTGCTTCCAACACGTCCAACGCGAGGTTGTTGTGGTAGGTCTGGAGAATGAATTCCTCGGTGATCGGGTCCCGGCAATTCATCGCTTTGTTCCGGAACCTTTTGACGAAGGTGTCGACTAACTCCCCGTCCTTCTGCTTCTCATCGAGCAATGATCCGATAGATATCTCGGTGTCGTCGTCGAAGAAGTTAGCGAGGAATTTTGTCTCCATGTCGTCCCAGCTATTTACGCTTCCTGGCTTGAGGTGGCGGTACCAATCGAAGGCGGCTCCGCGAAGAGTGCCGACGAATGACCGCACCATCAGAGGCTCATTGCCGGAAATAATACCCAGGTGCGATTTGAAATAAATCAAATGCTGAGTGGGGGAACCCTTCCCATCGAACGGCGTGAAGTTGATTAGATTGAACTTCGCCGGATATGGGATCGATTCCCACTCTCTTGGGTATGGACAGGGAATGCCTGTTTTCTTCGTCTCTTGAGCGGAGATCAATGTGTTGATTTTGCTCTCGAGGTTTTTGATCTTCAAGTCTTCACTTGTATCTTCGTTGGCATCCTCGTTACCACCCCCTGCATTGACGGGAGGGTTATTGGCATTGTGAGCTTCATCCCTATCCGTGTGCTCCTCTTCCTGAACAACCTGGTTACGGTGGCTTGGTTCACCTCGCTGGTTCGTCAGTGCCTGAATTTGTTGCTCATGCATCTCTCTCATAGTCTGCATGGCCATCTGCATCTCGAACCTAAAGCTTTCCTGTTGTTTGGCTATGGCATCTTCGAGCATCTTGGCCACTTGTTCCGCGGTTATCATGAATGACTCGCAGGGGTGTCCATCGCTCGCGGGGTTCCCCCTCACTGGACACTGTATTATCTGATGCGACTGCGGAGCAGGTATCCGACTCTTCACCTTCTGAAGGTACTCTTGTCCGAACCCTACCATAAGTTCCTCGTGCGATTGCTCCAGACTGCAGACGGGTTAGACGCTGGGATGCTTTCAGAATCGACTCGAGATTATCCCGTGATGAGGTCTCTTTGCTTGTCATATTAGCGGTGACCCTCGGGAATTCTTCATCCTCAACCACCGTCCTTCTTTGCCGAAAACGCCTACGCCTTGGTTTTGGCATTTTGGTACTAAGCCTTTCGAACACTGAAATTCTCTCGGGGACTACCTTGATGCAGTTGCACTCAGACAGTACCGCCCGAATGAGCTTTGAACAAGGGCACTGAGTTTCTAGTCTTCGAGGACTTCTCTTTCTGGCTTTGCTCGTACTCCCAGCACGATAGTACAGCTCGTCTGTTTGAAAGTCAGAGCAACCTATCGTGTGTTGGCACGATTTCTCAGGTATAACGTAATCATCATCAGATGACAACGTTTCCTTCTGAGGGAGAACTGCCTTCTTTGGACTTTCAAGAGTCACGCGCCTTGAGACCTGCCTTTTTGGGCATGAATTCTCAACGGGCTCCTGAACTTCAATGCGCAGCATAGTGCGCTTGGATGCCATGATTTCTTTGTCATGTTGAGGGTTGCGGCGACCCCCAGCATGTTGCGTCGTTTGGGGATTTCTTAGTGGGCCCAAACGTTCTTGGATTGGAGTTTTGCTTTGCTCCTCGGGAAGTGGACCGAGGCGCTCCAAGACTGACTTCCTTTTCTGAGATGGTCCTGCGGGATCTCCCGGAGCAGTTGTGGGAATCATCGGCGATCTGGATTGATTCGCCGGAGGTTGAACTGTCAGGGGCTGCAGTTGCTGCTTTTTGGTCTGAACCGCCGCTTCAGACTTCGGCCTCCAAACTTTGCGAGTTGGTGGCGGCTTATTCGTTGATTGTTGAGGCTGCTTGCCTCTTTTGTTCTTCAGATCCACGTTGTAGCGGATCCCGTCAACTGACTCCATGGCCTTTGCGAATCGTTTCGCAAGGCGTTGACGTTGCCTTTGGCGGGCTCTCTTCGAGAGAGTCACCACGCCCTCTGTGGCAGAAGAGTTGGCCAGAACAGATCTGACCTGGTTGGAAACTGGAGGAATCTCACCCGATGCGACTTTGGCATCAAACGGGACGAGATCTTCGTTGGTGGCTTCGACTTCTTCATACCAACGAACCTTTCTCCTGGAGGAGAACTTGGACTTCTTGGACTTGCGGGGGGAGGTTGATCCAGACGAGGACAAGTATTCCTCGAACTTCGTTTGGTCGAACTCGTACTCAACCTCCTCCACGACCGGAATTGAAATCCGCGGCTGCGACGCATCGATCTCGTCAGCGAGATCGTCGGCTCCCACTGTGGTCGCCAGATTGTTCGCGGTGAAAATCGTTGTTTTCTTCATCATTGATTCCATTGCAAATTCTTGTAATAGTTTATCGATTACAAAGATCCGGTCTTTTTTAGATCCGGTTACAACGAAATTCAAATAACACAAGAAATAAAGAAAATTATAACTTTCTCCTTTTGTTATACATATGTGCATAGTGAGTGTGTGGTTTGGAAGAATTTGCACGTGACTTTGCACATAGGTCAATAAGATTCTTATTATTGTCAATGCATGTTTTTAGTGTTGAATCTAAAGATGATATGCAATTCTTAACATGATTTTCAACTCATTTATTTGCACAAATGCATTGTTATCAGAAGTAGAACATATATCATTATTTTTAGAAGAATTAAACTCATTTCTAATGTTCTCTACTTCTAATATGACATTGTTTTTCTCATGAGTTAAATTAACAACATTTGAAATTAAAGAATCATGATCCAATTTTAGTTTATCATATTTTCTTTAGCAATAGTATCAAACTTGGAAGCTAACAACTCATGATCGGATTTTAATTCAACATGCTTGCTTTTCAAATCAATAAAATTAGGTTGCAACTTTTTATAGGCATGCATTAATCTATCATATGCACATGCGAGGTTCATTAATTGACAATTCACTTTTGGATTCTGATTCACATACTGTAGGATCTGAAATAGATACACTAGAACACTAGAGGGGGTGAATAGTGTTCTTTTAAAATTATTGCAAAGTAGATAATAAATTGCAAAGAAAATGGCAATCTCAGAAATTTGCAAACACAAACACAAGGATTTTATACTGGTTCCACCAATCCGGTGTACGTCCAGTCCGCAAGCAAATCCCGCTTGAGAGTTTCCACTATGATTTTGAATAAACTTACAAAATCAAACGCAAACCTGACCAATTTGCAAGTCCCTGCAAATTGCAACACCAATTGACAAACTCCTTACTAATTTGAACCCCAATCTCTAAGCCAAGAGATTAACCCTCTCACAACCGAGAGAAAACTTGTTGTAACAAGAACACAATGATCCTATAAGCCTTGAATGTGTATTGAAGTGCAGCAGTGGCTTAGGATACTTTTAATCTCTGTAAAATTGCCTAATGATTTGTTTTTGATGAAAGTATATAGGCAATTTCAGAAACTCTTCTTTTTCAGAAAATCAGAATGTTTTTCACTTGAAAAATTGCACAAAGATCAAAGCTTATGGGTATGTATGCATGTACAATATTTCTGAACAAATAACCTATATATAGCCCTTGAAAAGACAAGTTTTTAAAGTTTAAAAACGTTTAAAAACGGCCAAAAACTATCAGATATTCAAATTCTGAAAACTGAAAAAACTGTCTCTTATAATCGACTACTGTAGTCATTAGTCGACTACACTGAGTTCAAACAGACTCTGTGTTTTCGGAAAGTGTTCTCAGTAGTCGACTATAATGCTCATTGGTCGACTACACTGAAATTTGACAGAAACTTGAAAACTGATATTTTCCTTCAGTAGTCGACTACTGTAGTCATTAGTCGACTACACTGAGTTCAGACAGACTCTGTGTTTTCGGAAAATGTTCTCAGTAGTCGACTATAATGATCATTAGTCGACTATACTGTAATTTGACAGAAACTTGAAAACTGACATTTTCTTCAGTAGTCGACTATAATGTTAATTAGTCGACTATACTGTAAACAGACAGAAACTTGTATTTGAGTTATATACATGATTAGTCGACTATTATTCTAATTAGTCGACTATTAAGATCAAATATTCAGAAATAATGAGTTTTTATAATTAAGTTTTAACTACTATTCTAATGGTTAACATAGGGGATTTCTATAGTTAACCAACACACTAAGCCTGTGTTAGTGTGTTCTAAAATTGTGTGTGTGTGCGTGTGTGTGATCAAGGCTTGTACAAATATTCTAAGTAAAGAAAAAATCAAATACATTATCTTTTGTTCTTCATTTTCTTCACTTCAAAATGCCTTGATATCCACTTGCACTTGTACAGATTCTGATATTGAAATCTTCATATGAAAGTTACTGCACACACAATATAAATTGTTATCATCAAAACACTATCATGGAGATATGATATTCAACATTCTCCCCCTTTTTGATGATAACAAATAATTTATGCATCATATTAAAACTTAAAACATATAATACTTACTCCCCCTGCATATATGCAAAGTTTTTAACATACATAATAAAAACACAAAACATAAACATAACTATTTCTCCCCCTTTGTTATCAACAAAAAGAGGAATTTAAGCATAACATAATTTCGTCAACATGAGCTAACACTTCAAACAAATCATCCAGGTTATGAACATAGTCCATAACTTCACCCATCCATATTGGTAGGCAAAGACTTACCATAAAGACCACAAGTTCCACAATGTTCAAAATAGTAGCAATTCAAATAGTAAACTTAACATAGTAGCAAACTTAACACACAGTCATATTGTAGCAAACTTGACATAATAGCAACACAACCACATAGTTTTAAACATAATAACATAATTGTTTTGACAAATAAAAACAGAAACAAATCCTAAGATGCTGGAGGAGGTTGTTGGCCTTGAAAATATGAATTAAGCTTTGAGTCCAAGTCTTTAAACTTTTTGATTAGCTCTTCTTGATTACTGATGATGTATCTGTTTTGTCCATATAGAGCTCTTTGACCAGTTTCCAGTTCTAGGATACGTGCACTCAAGGTGTTGTATTGCACGTCTGAAAAGCACGAGGGTTCAGTAGGAAATGGTGGGGGTTGACTTGAGGAGGCTCCAGCTTGAGTTGAGGATTGTGGAATTTCTTCTTGTTGAGGTTCAGGTTCATTTTGAGGATTGTGATCTTGAATTTCAAAATTTGTCAATTTCATCCTAGTTAGGGCATTTGAATCAAAAAATTCAATTGAACGGACAACAGAATTTTCAGATTTGAGATCGACATGGAATTTGTCAAAGATCTTAGTCAAGAATGCACCATAAGGAAGAAATCCTCTAGGAATTGTCAGAAGATTGTCAAAGTAAACCTCAGCCCAATTAACTTGAATATTTCCCATAATAGCATATAGAGCTTTTGCTAATTCTAGGGAAATGAAATGAAAGCTTCCAGTTTTTGGAAACAAGTTATAGGCTAAGATACGAGCAATGAACCTAGGAATTGGACGAAGCTTGTTTGAATTATTCAAAGGTTTTCCATGTCCAGGAAGAAATATGTGATTGGATAACAAGTCTGAATCGTTCATCCTAACAGAGCTAAGAGAAACTCCTTGATAAGGAATATTGAATATTTTACCAATTGATTTAGTAGTTAATTCAATTTCCATTCCTTTAACAAGGGTTTTAATTTTTTCAGAACCACCAATTGTACCCACACGTTCTATATTGGTATAGAACAGTTGCACAAGAAATGGGTATGATGGTTTCTTATTTTCAGCAGAAAATAACTCAAGCAAGCCCACATTTTCAAAATAAGAACTGAAGTTCCATGGAATGAAATCATCGAACTTCACAAATCGTCCTGGAAGAACTTCAAAGGATGATATTTTATTAAATTCTTCCAATAATTCAGGACTTTTTAAATAAACAATGATTTCATCATTAACAGAACTGTGAGTTTGCTTAGCTTTCTTAGACCTAGACATGATGAACTAGATAAATAACAAGATAACAAAAGAGCAAGTTTAGAATTATACCCCAAACTGCAGAAACCCTAGATTAGTCGACTATAGCCTGGAGTAGTCGACTACAGAGCTTGAATAATTGACAGAATTGAAGAAATTGAAGAGAATTTGAAGGAAATTGATGAAATCTGAGAGAGGTAAGAATGCCCTAACCTGGATTCGAAGTTCTGAAGAGGGGGAAGAAGATAGGTTTCGGTTTTAGGTATAGTTATAAGTTAATTTTTGATTTTAATTTGTTTTTAGAATACGAAATAAAATGTAAGGTTCAGATTTGATTTGAAATGAATGTAGGGTCAAGATTAGATTTTAGATGAATGGTTAGGATTGGTGTAGTTAAAAATGAATGGTTGAGATGATTTTTACTTAAGTGAAACGGGTATGGTTATTGGATTTTGGGTTTAAAACAGAAAATATCCACTTGTCTTAAAAACTGAAGGTTCAGAATTAGTAGTCGACTAATAGTCAAAATAGTCGACTACACTGTAAATGACAGAAAGTTAAGTTTTAGTTTTTAACTCAGAGTAGTCGACCAATATGTAAAGTAGTCGACTACACTGTAATCAACAGAAAGTTTATTTTTAAGATTTTACATTGAGTAGTAGAGTAGTCGACTATAGATGAAATTAGTCGACTACACTGTAATTCACAGAAAAAATTGTTTGTAAGACTTGTGCATGTAGTCGACTATAAGTCAAATTAGTCGACTACTTAAGGTTTAAATTTATGTATTTTAGTTTTAAAAATTAATTTAAATCTTCAATTGAACATATACCTAATTCCCTTCTTAATTTAACATAAATTTCTTCTTTTAGGGGTTTTGTTAATATATCTGCAATTTGTTTTTCTATAGGAATAAATTCTAATGATATGTCACCTTTAAGAACATGATCACGTAGAAAATGATGTCTAATATCTATGTGTTTTGTACGTGAGTGTTGAATAGGATTTTTAGAAAGATTAATTGCACTAGAATTATCACACATAATAGATGAAATGAGACAATTTATGCCATAATCAGTTAAAGTTTGTTTCATCCATAAAATTTGTGCACATGCAAGACTTGCAGCAATATATTCAGCTTCAGTTGTTGATAATGATACTGAATTTTGTTTCTTACTAAACCAAGATACAAGTGAATGTCCTAAGAAATGACATGTTCCACTTGTACTTTTTCTATCAGATTTACATCCAGCAAAATCAGCATCACTATATGATATTAATTCAAAAGAACTATGTTTTGGATAATATAAACCATAATTTGTAGTATCTTTAATATATCTAAATATTCTTTTTACTGCTTTAAGATGTGAAACTTTAGGATTTGATTGAAATCTTGCACATAAACATACACTAAACATAATATCAGGTCTACTAGCAGTAATGTAAAGAAGTGATCCAATCATACCTCGATAGAGCTTTTGATCAACATTCTTACCATTTTCATCTTTGTCAAGAGATGTAGTAGTGCTCATAGGTGTTGGTTTGCTTGTTGAATTTTCCAATCCGAATCTTTTAAGTAAATCTTTTGCGTACTTGCTTTGATTGATGAATATTCCTTCTTTCAATTGTTTAATTTGAAGTCCAAGAAAGAAATTTAGTTCACCCATGTGACTCATTTCAAATTTATCCTGCAAATATTCTTTTTACTGCTTTAAGATGTGAAACTTTAGGATTTGATTGAAATCTTGCACATAAACATACACTAAACATAATATCAGGTCTACTAGCAGTAATGTAAAGAAGTGATCCAATCATACCTCGATAGAGCTTTTGATCAACATTCTTACCATTTTCATCTTTGTCAAGAGATGTTGTAGTGCTCATAGGTGTTGGTTTGCTTGTTGAATTTTCCAATCCGAATCTTTTAAGTAAATCTTTTGCGTACTTGCTTTGATTGATGAAAATTCCTTCTTTCAATTGTTTAATTTGAAGTCCAAGAAAGAAATTTAGTTCACCCATGTGACTCATTTCAAATTCATCCTGCATATTCTTAGCAAATTCTTGACAAAGATTATTGTTAGTAGAACCAAAAATAATATCATCTACATATATTTGAATTAGTAAAATATCTTTATTTATTTTCTTAATAAACAATGTTGAATCAACTTTTCCAATATCAAAACCTGAAGTTAAAAGAAATTTCTTTAATCTATCATACCATGCACGAGGTGCTTGTTTAAGACCATATAATGCTTTCTTAAGTTTAAAAACATGATTTGGAAAACTTTCATGTTCAAAACCTGGAGGTTGTTCTACAAAAACTTCTTCATTTATAAAACCATTTAAAAAAGCACTTTTAACATCCATTTGAAATAATTTAAAATTCATAAAACATGCAAATGCAAGTAAAATCCTAATTGATTCTAATCGTGCAACTGGTGCATAAGTTTCATCATAATCAATTCCTTCTTCTTGATTATAACCTTGAGCAACTAATCTAGCTTTGTTTCTAACAACTTGACCAAATTCATCTAATTTGTTTCTAAAAATCCATTTTGTTCCAATAATGGATTTATTTTGAGGTCTAGGTATAAGATCCCAAACATTATTTCTAGTAAATTGATTAAGTTCATCTTGCATAGCTATTATCCATGAATCATCAAGAAGTGCTTCTTTTATATTTTTAGGTTCAATAGTTGAAATAAAAGCATTATGAGCAATCAAATTAAAATGTGATCTAGTAGTTACTTTGTCAGATATATTTCCTATAACTAAATCATGTGGATGATTTTTAACTTCTACAAAATCTTTAGGTAAATCATTTTGTAGATTATCATCTTTTGTAATATCTATCATAGGAGTATCTTGTATGGTATCAATTACATCATCATCATTATTTAGTATAATAGGTATTTTTGAAAAACTTTCATTAAAAGAAACATGTAAAGATTCTTCAATAACTTGTGTTCTTTTGTTATAAATTCTATATGCTTTACTGTGATTAGAATATCCAACAAAAATTCCTTCATCGGATTTTGAATCAAATTTATCTAAGTTATCCTTTGTATTTAAGATAAAACATTTACAACCAAAAACTTTAAAGTAAGATACTTTAGGAATTTTGTTATAAAATAATTCATAAGAGGTTTTCTTTAAAATAGGTCGTAATAAAACTCTATTTAATACATAACAAGCTGTTGATACAGCTTCTGCCCAAAAATATTTAGGTAAATTACTATCACATAACATGGTTCTAGCACATTCTTGTAAGGTTCTATTTTTCCTTTCTACAACTCCATTTTGTGGAGCAGCTCGAGGAAAAGAGAATGTGTGTGATATACCATGTTGATCACAATAATTTGCAAATAATTCATTTTCAAATTCACCTCCATGATCACTACGTATAGAGATAATAGAAGTTGATTTTTGATTTTGAATTTTCTTGCAAAATATAGAAAACTCATTAAAAGCATCATTTTTATGTTTAAGAAAAATTACCCATGTGAATCTAGAATAATCATCAACAAGAACAAATGCATATCTACTTCCATTTAAAGATGCTACTCTAGATGGACCAAAAAGATCTATATGAATTAATTCTAATGGTCTATTTGTAGATATTACATTTTTAGATTTGAAAGAGGATTTGTGCATTTTTCCTTGTTGACATGCATCACAAAAATTATTTTTAAAGGACATCTTAGGCAAACCATTTACAGAATCATTTTTAGAAATCTTAGACATATGTTTAAAGTTAACATGTCCAAAACGTTTATGCCATAAAATAGAATCATTAGATGATGCAATAAGACAATGTTCATTTGAAATATTATTCATAGATAACACATATATGTTATTTTTTCTATAACCTTTAAAAATAATGGTTATTAAATCAATATCATAAATTAAGCATGATTCTTTTTCAAAAACAATTTTATAACCTTTATCACAAAGTTGACTAATACTTAGTAAATTATGTTTAAGACCATTAACTAATAAAACATTATCAATGATAGGTTTGTTTGGATTACCTACGGAACCAATACCGATGACTTTTCCTTTGTTGTTATCTCCAAAAGTAACGGTACCTCCATCCTTGTTTTGAAAAGATGACAACAATTGAATGTTTCCAGTCATATGTTTGGAGCAACCACTATCCAAAATCCACCTATCTTTCTTGGGTACCTGAAATAATAAACATTTACATTTTGGTACCCATACTATGTTGGGTCCTTTAAATTAGCCTTTAGGAAACCAAACCCATGAAGAGTTTGATTTGCTTAAATAGTTAGATGATAAACAAATATTTTTAATAAAATCAGAAATATAAAAATTCTTATGTAAAGAAGATAATTCTTTTGGAACCCAAATGGAAAAGAATTTTGATTTCTTTTTACACAAATTTTCAGTTTTATAATCATGCAAATCACAAGAAGGTTTTACAAATATTGTATTCTTTGATTTGTTTTTATTAATTTGAAAACCTAATCCTTTTGTCTTTTGTGATTCTCTTTGAAAAGAAAGAATATTATTAAGATTTTCTTTTCCTTTATTAAATTTGCTTACATTTAAACATATATCTTCATATCTTGATTTAAAAGAAGAAATATCTTTATCTAAACTATTAATTCGAATATTTAACTTATTACATTCTAATTTTAAATATTTATTTTCATTAGATAAATTTTTATTTTCTTTAAGTAAAGAAAAATTTTCTTCTTTTAATTCAACTAATTGAGAATTAGTAAAAGTAGAGGAATTTAAATCGGAAATTTCTTCAAGCAATCTTTTATTCACACCTTTAAGAAAATTATGTAAAGTTTTTAATCTTACAAAAGTTTCATATAATTCATGAAAAGCATCTAAAAGTTCTTCATTTTCACTTACTTCATCTTGTGCCATGAAACACATGTGAGCACTTTTCTTTTCTTCAATTTCTTCATCTGAGGATGACTCATCACTATCATCCCAAGTGACCGCCATTGCTTTCCTTTTCTTGTTATTTTGAATATTGTTGAAGTTGTTGAAATAACTTGATTTTTGTTTATTCTTCAACATTGGACAATCTTTCTTCATATGTCCTGGTTTATTACACTACACTTAAAACAAAGAGGGTTATTTGAATTTGAACTCTTAAATTTAAAATTACCTCTTTTGATGAATTTTCGAAATTTTCGTGCAAACATGCCCATTTCTTCATCATCATCATCTGAATCTTCTTTATCGGAAGTAGTATTGAATGCAAGAACTTTCTTTTTCTTAGATTCTTCATCATTCTTCCTATCTTCAATTTGTACTTCATATGCCATAAGATTACCAATAAGATTTTTAACCGTAAGAGTTGACAAATCATTGGCTTCTTCAATTGCGGTAACTTTCTTTTTCCATTGTGGAGTAAGTGAACGAAGTATTTTTCTTACCATCTCCACTTGAGTATATGTTTTTCCAAGACCAATAAGAGAATTTGTGATGTCAGTGAATCTTGTGAACATTTCTCCAATAGTCTCATTTTCCTTCATCTTGAATAATTCAAATCTGTGCACAAGAACAGAAATTTTAGACTCTTTAACTTTATTAGTACCTTCATGAGTTACCTCGAGTGTGTGCCAAATATCATATGCGGATGTGGCCGTTGACACCCTATTGAACTCATTCTTGTCAAGTGCACAAAATAAGGCATTCATTGCTTTTGAATCCAAATTTGCATTGTTCCTTTGAGATGTAGTCCATTCCGCGAAAGAAGTTGTTAGCTTCTCATATTTCGTTTCCACGACGTTCCAAAGTTCGTAGCCAATTGATTGAAGGTAAATCTTTATTCGGCACTTCCAATAGTTGTAGTTCGTGCCATCGAATAGAGGTGGTCGCTGTGTGGAATATCCCTCTTTGAATTGTGATATATTTATTGATGCCATTGTTGTAGACCCAAATGCTGAAGTATGTAGGATCTGAAATAGATACACTTGAACACTAGAGGGGGGGTGAATAGTGTTCTTTTAAAATTATTGCAAAGTAGATAATAAATTGCAAAGAAAAATGGCAATCTTAGAAATTTGCAAACACAAACACAAGGATTTTATACTGGTTCCACCAATCCGGTGTACATCCAGTCCCCAAGCAAATCCCGCTTGAGAGTTTCCACTATGATTTTGAATAAACTTACAAAATCAAACGCAAACCTGACCAATTTGCAAGTCCCTGCAAATTGCAACACCAATTGACAAACTCCTTGCCAATTTGAACCCCAATCTCTAAGCCAAGAGATTAACCCTCTCACAACCGAGAGAAAACTTGTTGTAACAAGAACACAATGATCCTATAAGCCTTGAATGTGTATTGAAGTGCAGCAGTGGCTTAGGATACTTTTAATCTCTGTAAAATTGCCTAATGATTTGTTTTTGATTAAAGTATATAGGCAATTTCAGAAACTCTTCATTTTCAGAAAATCAGAATGTTTTTCACTTGAAAAATTGCACAAAGATCAAAGCTTATGGGTATGTATGCATGTACAATTTTTCTGAACAAATAAACTATATATAGCCCTTGAAAAGACAAGTTTTTAAAGTTTAAAAACGTTTAAAAACGGCCAAAACTGTCAGATATTCAAATTCTGAAAACTGAAAAACTGTCTCTTGTAGTCAACTACTGTAGTCATTAGTCGACTACACTGAGTTCAAACAGACTCTGTGTTTTCGGAAAGTGTTCTCAGTAGTCGACTATAATGCTCATTGGTCGACTATACTGAAATTTGACAGAAACTTGAAAACTGATATTTTCCTTCAGTAGTCGACTATTGTAGTCATTAGTCGACTACACTGTAAAAAGACAAAAACTTATAAATTGGAATTTGAGTTCAGTAGTCGACTATAATGTTCATTAGTCGACTATACTGTAAAAATACAGAAACTTATGTTTCTGTCAAACACCTCAGTAGTCGACTATAATCTCTATTAGTCGACTATACTGTAAATTGACAGAAACATGTATTTGAGTTCTATACATGAGTAGTCGACTACTATTCTAATTAGTCGACTACTAAGGTCAAAAATTCAGTAAAAAGGAGTTTTTATAATTAAGTTTTAACTACTATTCTAATGGTTAACATAGGGGATTTCTATAGTTAACCAACACACTAAGCCTGTGTTAGTGTGTTCTAAAATTGTGTGTGTGCGTGTGTGTGATCAAGGCTTGTACAAATATTCTAAGTAAAGAAAAAATCAAATACATTATCTTTTGTTCTTCATTTTCTTCACTTCAAAATGCCTTGATATCGACTTGCACTTGTACAGATTCTGATATTGAAATCTGCATATGAAAGTTACTGCACACAATATAAATTGTTATCATCAAAACACTATCATGGAGATATGATATTCAACATATACCTCACTAGGGCTATCACCTAGTGGACGTGTGCATGATGATGATGCTCTATTATTTCTTAAAGTCGATTCTGCCAAAGCGCGTTGAATCTCCTCCAAGTTTCTTTGATGTGCTTCTATGAATTTTCAAAATGTGTAAGCACTATCAAACGAATAAGCTTGTTAGATATAGATGAGTCAAAAGTATTTAGCAAAAATTCTAATAAGAGCTTGTTCATAGTAAATATTCTTTTATCATCATTACTCCACTTGGATTTCTCCAAAGTGTGTACAATATAATCACCATCAATAAATTCCTATAAATCGAAATGTCTAGATCTAACAAAAAGTTTGAATCTAACAACCATTGAGCATAGGGGAAATTATCAATTCTAGGAGTAATATTAATGGCATAACCTAAGCTAGGTGTGTCGTGCATATACATGATATAAAAATACAAGCACTATAAAATTATCAAAACTAGATTAGCAAAATCAAAGTGAGGATCTTTGACTCTAGACGATTAAGGCACAAATCAAAGAGCATCATGCTCTGATACCAAATAAAGTTATCCTAGAGAGGGGTGAATAGGGTATATACTAATCTAATCCAATATTAATGTCAAATTAAAACTTATTAAAAATATCCTAGAAAATATGATATACAACATGATATATGAGAAATGATAATTAAACTAAGGGCGATATAAACACGAGACAATATAAATGAGAACAATAGGCGATATAAACACAATAGTAAGTGCGCCAATGACAAACACAAAAACATAATATGATCACAGAGTTCGGTCACCCTCGACCCATATCTCCACTCCTCACTCACGTGGAGAATCTCCACTATCACAACCGGTTTTCAATGTTCACCGAAAACATTTACAACTCACACAATCAGTTTTTTAGCTCACTAAAAACTTTTACAACTTACACAATTATAATCACACAATACACCCTCTAAGTGTTGGTCTAGCCCATGTCGACTTTCTCAAGTACTCGGATTTACAATCTCTCCCTAGGCTTTACTACCGACGTCACTGCTTTTAGAATCGACATCGTCTCTCACCACACACTCCTCTCGGTGTCCTGGTGTATTACAATGTGTTCTCAATATATAAGGCACAAATACAATGGTTTGTTCTCTAACTGCGATGAGAATGAAATGTAGCCCACACTCAAAGTTACAATCTCACAACCCCAATACTATGTTTGAAAATACTTAAGCTCAAGTGGGTGTGTATAATCAATAAGCAATAACAAAACTAAACTCAATATAGCTTAAATAAAATAATAATCAATAACTAATATATATATATATAATCTAGAAATTGAGTTTAGAGAAAACTTCTCCAAAAACAAGAGTGAAAGAAATGAGAGATTAAAGCTCAAATACGAAATGATGATCTCTTCTTCCTCTTGTGAAAGACTCTTCACATAGACAATTATAAAACACACTAAAATAAACTTAAACACCCTTAAACCACTTGTAAACTTGTTTCAAACTTGTTTTTAGATCTTCACAGAAGTTAGAGGGTAAGGTGTAATATAGGAGCCCCAGTGAACCAACAAAAACCCCTAAAAACATTAAAAATAAGAAAATCTAGAAAACAGTCATTATTGTGCAACAGTCATATTGTAAGTCGACTTATTGTAGGCGTATAAAACTGCTTATAGGTCCCTTAACACAGATCGACACGGTGATTCGACAAACCAACGAACCATTGGGCGATATATCCAAGCATGATCGTTAGACCACAACACCGAAGCCAAGTGACACGCGACGAAGCGGATTAACGAGGCGACGAGGTTAACGAACCACACGCAAACAACGAAATACATCCAATCGTGTGCCCAATCAAGCTAACGGGTCGATGAATCAACGAGTCATCCAACCGTAGAGTCCACCACATCAAACAAGATCGGGAGCGGACTCGAACTCGAACACCAAAGTGGATTTACTGCCAAATCAGGATCCAGACTGCCAAATCAGAGTCCAAATCAACAATGAAGTTCGGATAAATCAAGAGACCGCAAAACAGGATCTTGTGATTTGTTCTAGAAAAGGAAAGTTGTAATCTTTTAAGATTTTCTTTTTTTTTTGATTTTGTTGTAACCGAATCTTATAAAAAGACCGGATCTTTTGTAACCGATAAACTGTTGCTCAAAAAAACAATGACATCAATGAAAACAATTTTTCCGTGAACAATCTGGCGACCACAGTGGGAGCCACTGATCTCGCTGCCGAGATCGTTACGTCGTAGCCGCGGATCTCGATCCCGGTCGAGGAGGAGGTCGAGTATGAATTCGACCAACAAAAGTTCGAGGAGTATCTGTCATCCTCGTCCGGATCCACCTCCCCCGTCATGTCCAAGAAGTTCTCCTCCAGGAGAAATGTCCGTTGGTATGAAGAAGTACATAATACCAACGAAGATCTCACCCCAATTGATGCCAAAGTTGCATCGGGTGAAGCTCCACCGACCTCCAACCAGGTCCAGTCTATTCTTGCCAATTCCTCCGTCACTGAGGGAGTAGTGACTCTTTCAAAGAGAGCCCGCCAGAGGCGACGTCAACGCCTGGCGTGGCAATTCGCAAAGGCAATGGAGTCCACTGACGGAATCCGCTATAACGCGGATCTGAAGAACAGGAGAGGTAAACAGCCTCCACAACCAATGAATGGTAGCTTCTCCAAGCCGCCAACGAATGAATGGATCCGTGTCAAACAGAATCGTTCGACACTTGAAGAGCGCATTCGCAAGCGCCACGCACTGTTAGCGCAGGTAGGGGCTCAAGTCCAAGAAGCCCGCAGAAGACTGCAGAAGGAAATGGCCAAGAAGCCACCACTAATCCGCCAAGTATGGAGGCTGAAGTCTGAAGCAGCGATTCAGGCTAAGGAACAATCATTGCAGCCTTCAACGCAAGTTCAACCTCCGGCGAACCAACCTAAATCATCGGTAATTTCGGTAGCTACTCCGGGAGATCCCGCAGAATCATCCCGAAGAAAGAAGTCAGTTTTGGAGTGCCTCGGTCCACTTCCCGATGAGGGATGCAAAGCTCCAGTTCAAGAACGTTTGGGCCCGATAAAGAAACCCCGAACGACTCAACATGCTAGGAGTCACCGCCACCTTCAACATGACAAGGAGTTCATGGCAGCTACGTGCACCAATTTGCGCATTGAAGTCCAGGAGCCCGCTGAGAACTCACGCCCACAAAGGCATGTTTCGAGGCGCGTGACTCTTGAAAGCCCAAAGAAGGCAGTTCGCCCTCAGAAGGAAACATTGTCGTCTGATAATGATAACATTATACCTGAGAAGTCGTGCCCACACACGATAGGTTACTCCGACCTTCAAGCCGACGAGTTGTCCTATCGTGTTGGGAGTACGAGTAAAACCAGGAAAAGGAGTCCTCGAGAACTAGAAACTCAATGCCCCTGTTCCAAACTCATTCGGGTAGTATTATTTGAGTGCAACTGCATCAAGACAGTCCCCGAAAGAATTTTGGTTTTCGAAAGGCTCAGTACCGAAACGCCAAAACCAAGGCCTAGGCGTTTCCGACAAAGAAGAACGGTAGTTGAAGATGGAGAATTTCCGAGGATCACCACTAATATGACCAGCAAAGGGACATCGACACAGGATAATCCCGAGTCGATTCCGGAAGCACCCCGGCGTGTAACACGTCTGCAATCTGGAGCCATCATACGAGCAACTTATGGTAGGATTCAGACAAGATTACCTTCAGAAGATGAAGAATCGGATGCCTGCTCTGTGGTCGCATCAGATAATACGGTATCCAGCGAGGGACAACCCCGCGAGTCACTTATGATAAGAGTGGAACAAGTGGCCAAGATGCTCGAAGAAGCCATGGCTAAACAACAGGAGAGCTTCAGGTTAAAAAGCAGATGGCCATGCAGAATATGAGAGAAATGCATGACCAACAAATCCAAGCACTAACAAACTAGCAAGGTGAACCATGTCGTCGTAGCCAGGTTAATCAGGAAGATGAGGACACGGGTGCGAATGAAGCTCATAATGGCAATAATCCTCCCGTCAATGCAGTGGGTGGTAACGAGAATGCTAACAAAAACACAGGTGAAAGTTTGAAGATTAAAAACCTCGAGAGCAAAATCAATACGTTGATTTCCGCTCAAGAGATGAAGAAGACGAGCATTCCTTGTCCATACCCAAGAGACTGAGAATCAATCCCGTATCCGGCGAAGTTCAATCTAATTAACTTCACGCCATTTAATGGGATGGGTTCACCCACCCAGCATTTGATTTACTTCAAATCACACCTAGGGGTTATCTCTGGTAATGAGCCTCTGATGGTACGGTCCTTCGTTGGCACTCTTCGTGGAGCCACCTTCGATTGGTATCGCCACCTCAAGCCAGGAAGTGTGAATAGCTGGGACGACATGGAGACTAAATTCCTCACTAACTTCTTCGACGACGACACCGAGATATCCATCGGGTCGTTGCTTGACGAGAAACAAAAAGACGGGGAATTGGTTGATACCTTCGTCAAAAGGTTCTGGAACAAGACGATGAACTGTCGGGACCCGATCACTGAGGAGTTCATTCTCCAGACTTACCATAACAACCTCGCATTGGACGTGTTGGAAGCAATGGGGACAGCATCATCCAAAACATGGAAGGATTTGAAGGTCCGAGGAGAGCAAAAGAGGCCAACAGGCGACGAATGCCCCAAAATAGAATTTCGTCCCACGAGGGAAAGGTAAGGCACATACAAATGCAGTTGATGCTAATCAAACTTTCCAATTGCAACCTCAGCAACAGCCGCAACAACGAGCACCACAACAATCACAGTTTCAATGGCAACAACGGCCTCAGAAGCAGAAATCTTCGGAGCCAAGATTTCCTAAAGTGTACTCCTTCAAAGATGACGAAGTTCCCGGCATCTTTAAGTACCTGTTGGAAAATAACAAAATCCAGCTGCCGTCGATCGTGGATCAAGAAGGGGCTAGCAAAGTGACGGATCCAAAGTATTGTGCATACCATAGAGCGGTCCATCACCGTACAAAGTCATGCTACCATCTTAAGGATAAGATCCAAGCATTAATTGATGTAGGCGTCATAACCCCGAAACCGCCCAAGAATGTCGGAGCAAATGCAGTATCAATTAGCTTTGGATCAGTGCCCACAGCATAGTTTGAACCTGTTCGCGGGAAAAATTATGTCTTTCTTCGTTGTTGATATCATTGCTATCTCAGTTAACAACTTTATGCGTTACAAAGATCCGGTCTTTTTATAAGATATTGAAGACGATCAGTGGGTGACTTCCTCGACCAGAAAGGGTAAGGGCAAGTCCTGCAATGCTACCTCCGCGATCTTCGAAGAGGATGGTAATGAAGCTCCTACCTTCCCGCTCTCCGAAGAAGAACAAGAAGTCTTTGCCACTAGAAGCGGAAATGAGTATCACTTCAACTATCCATCACCCAGTGATCAGTTAGCTGAGCAGGGGGTGACTAAGCTGGGACCAGCCAGAACTCTCACGGAGCTGGGTGTGATTACGACTCCTAGACCGCTTGAAGAAGCTCGACGATAGCCGGTTAATAAACAGAAAGAAAAGAAGCCCCAGGAGGTTCAAAATCCGAAGCAGTCTCGTTTCAATCGTCCGATTAGAAGAGATAAACCGAAAAGCTCGAACACTCCGCACATCTTCGATATTATGGCTCAACTAGCTAACATTTCAGCACGGATAACATTGTATGAGTTGCTACGGTTGTCTAAAGAAACCAGGGAAGCCTTGCAAGAAGCCTTGGCCAATTCAGAAGTGTTCCTTACTCAGATTAAGCCGGTACCTGAAGATACAGAACCGTTAATTCAACACTACAATATAGCGGCTAAAAACCTTCCCTACATTACCTTCACCAAAGAGGATATGCAGACGAAGAATTCGAACCATGATCGACCCCTATATTTCATTGGGTACATTGACTCCAGCGAAGTCAACCGAATCCAAGTGGATCCGGGTTCCGCTGTGAGTATTATGCCGCTTCGCTTGATGCATAGCCTCGACATTCCAGCTAGTAAGTTGGCGTCCACAGGCACTGTTATCTATGGATTCAATACTAGCGGGTCAAGACCCTTGGGTAAGATCCGAATAAAATATCAAATGGGCGATTTGAAGACAGAAATCACATGTTATGTGATTGATGCCGAGACTTCATATAACTTACTATTGGGTCGACCTTGGATCCATAGTAACGTTATAATCCCCTCCACTCTCCATCAGTGTTTGAAATATGTCGACACTGATAATAAGGTTAGGACGGTGGTCGCGGATAAGCAACCATTCAAAGGGTATGAGAATTATTTCACTGATTCTCTCCTTTATGGTAACGAATCCGATACTGAATCATCGGCCCATGGCACGGACAGCGGAGAAGAAGCTGATACCGAAGCCGGACTTGATTACAATGGAGGTTGTCTTAAACGATATTGTACCATTGGTAATCAATCTTGACGATGAACAATCGTCAGATGGCAGTTGTAACTGGCAACTTGCCAATAATTAAATAAATGATGATTTAGAGTACTCACTGTCTCTTGATGATGTAATAAAGGGATTGTATGATAATCCTGATTTATATGCGCCGCTTCGATCGTCCTATGTAGCAAAGAAACGCCTCCAGCATTCTTTCGGAACAACCCTGGTCATCCCTGCCAAAATAGGAGGCGAAAGAGAAGTGATTTACGGTAAAGGAGAGGGTTTTCCATTACCAGATCATTTCTTAAGGGAAGATGAGAATGATGACAAACCTGGTCTGCATTTATCTAAGTATAGTCCGGAAGCGCGCAAGCTCATGGAAAAACAGGGATATGATTTCACACTCGGAGAAGGTTTATACTTCGATCGAGGTCCCCATATTCCAGCCAAAGCGGCATATGTACCAAAAGGGAAACCGGATGATTATTATAAATTCAAACGAGGGTTAGGGTATGTCTCTTCTTCAGAAGACGAATGTTGCTGGTTAATCAATAACCAATCATCTGAGCAATACAAAGATGGGTACCCGTCAGATTCCTCGGAATGGGATTCCGATACAAGTCTGGGGGAAGTATTCAAAGCCCTAATGACGAACATGCCTACAGCTGACCCATCCACAATGGAGAACGACGATCAAATGCCAACATGGGAAGACCCATGGGTTCATCACCTGAACATGCAGTATGGTGATAGGTTTAAACAGAGAGAACCCCCTACCGAAGATAAAATAGCCCAAATTAACATGGGCGACGAGACCAACCCAAAGCCTATATTCATCAGCGATAGTCCTCCCTCAAATGAGAAGGAGGAATTAATTGCTCTCATCAGGGAATATATTGACTTCTTCGCTTGGAACTATGAAGACATGTCAGGTCTCGACCCCAATGTGGCAATGCACCGCCTCGATATCAAGTCGGATGACAAACCTGTCAAACAACAACAAAGACGGTTTCGTCCGCAGATTATGAAAGTCATTAAGGCAGAGGTTAAGAAATTGATCAAATCAGGATTTATCTGAGAGGAGCAACATCCAGACTGGCTAGCCAACATTGTTCCAGTCATGAAGAAGAACGGTAAAATTAGGATTTGCATCGACTTCAGGGACCTGAATACGGCATGTCCAAAAGACGACTTTCCTCTCCCAATCACGGATGTCATTATCGACAATACGTGCGGATTTGAGAGAATGTCTTTTATGGATGGCTTTTCAGGATATAACCAAATCAAGATGCACCCAGATGATGAGAAGCATACAGCGTTCAAAACGCCCCTCGGTGTCTTTTGCTACACAGTGATGCCTTTCGGTCTAAAGAAGGCAGGCGCCACGTACCAGCGAGCAATGACTAAGATTTTCCAAGAACATCTCAGGAAAACAGTCGAGTGCTACGTTGATGATTTGGTTGTAAAAAGTCACAACAAAGAAGATCACATCAAGGACTTGAAGACGATGTTCGATCTCATGCGGAGTCATCAATTGAAGATGAACCCCACTAAATCCTTCCTTGGAATGTCCAGCGGAAAATTCCTTGGATTTGTCGTCACCACTAAAGGTATACATATCGATCCTGATAAGGTGAAGGTGATACATGAACTGCAACCCACTAGAAATCTAAGAGAACTCAGAGGATTACAAGGGCGTTTAGCTTACATCCGACGGTTCATCTCAAATCTTTCTGGGAAGTGCCAACCATTCTCTAAGCTAAACAAGAAAGATGTGTCATTTATTTGGGACGACGCCTGCCAAAAAGCACTCGAAGATATCAAAACATATCTGACGAATCCTCCTGTTCTCGTTGCACCAAAATCAGGTAAACCGTTCTTGATTTACCTCAAGGCGATGAACCACTCGATAAGTGCTTTACTAGTACAAGACGATAATAACGGTGACGAACAGGCAGTCTATTACCGAAGTCGGACCATGGTAGGCACCGAGTCTCGATATCCGATGCTTGAGAAAGAATGCCTCGCATTGGTATTCGCAATGCAAAAGATGCGGCATTACTTGGTTGGACAGACGATTTACGTCATTTCTAACGTTAATCCAGTACGGGTATTTATGACGCAACCGGCCTCTATGAATTGGCGGTTAGCGAAATGGGCTCTTCTCTTGTCCCAATATGATTTGCACTTCAAACAGCAGAAGTCGATCAAAGGACAAGCGATTTGTGATCTTTTGGCGGCAAACCCGACAACGGATATGGCAGAAGTATATGATGATTTGCCAGATGAAACCCATGAGGTTAACACTACATCGCACCAACAAGTATGGCAATTATACTACGATGGTGCTTCGAGGGCAGTTAATGTGGCAATAACCCCCGGATGTTCTAAAGTCTCCTCCGGAGTTGGAGTTGTCTTAGTTTCCCCGAGGATGCATGTGATGCCTCGGGCTTATTCACTGACTAATCCATGTTCTAATAACGTAGTCGAGTACAACGCGCTTCTCATTGGACTCAGTTTTGCCAAGGAGCTGGGGGTCGAATATCTCGAAGTTTTTGGGGATTCTCAATTAAAAGTCAACCAAGTCCGTGGAGAGTATGAAGTCAAGAACCAAGACCTGATCCCGTACCACCAGGAGGCCATCAAAATGGCAGATTCTTTTGAAGAATTCTTTATTGAATACATCCCTCGTCTCCAGAATGCTTATGCGGATGCACTGGCAGCACTAGCGGTTTCACTTGCGCAGCCTCCCGAAACAGAGCTGTTAGTTACAGTAAGGACGCATCAGCTCTGCATACCCATATACGATATGGATATTGAAGAGGAAGATGATAGAAACATAAGCGCCAAGGAGGTGAATTCAACTCAAATTGGGTCTGAGTCCCGAGATTGGCGTTTTCCTATCATTGACTACGTCCAATATGGTATTTTGCCAGAGGATGTAAAAGAAAGGAAATCAATCCGCCGAAGAGCACCAAGATTCTTCTATAATACTGATACCCATACATTATATCATCGAGGGTACGATGGTTTGTTACTCCGATGCCTTTCGAACAAAGAAGCAGAAGAAGTTCTTAAGGAAACACACGAAGGAGAATGTGGTGCGCATCAGCCCGGTCCCAAACTGTATGATCGCATCAGGAGAATGGGATATTTTTGGCCAACAATGGTTCATGATGAAATCAAATACGCCCGAGAATGTCATGCCTGTCAAGTACATGCAAATTATATGCACCAACCACTGGAGCGTTTACACACGTCAACCACATCTTGGTCGTTCGAGACATGGGGTATGGACATTGTCGGTCCTATTTTTCCCCCTTCAGTCAAAGGTGATCGATTCATTCTCGCAATCACGGATTACTTTTCAAAGTGGGCTGAAGCGATTCCGCTTAGAGAAGTGAAGACGAACAACATCATCAATTTCATCAAACATCATGTCATATACCGACACGGCATGCCAAGACGGATCATTCATGACAACGGTCCATAGTTCATAAGCAACGCTTTCATCAGGTTTTGTGACAAGTTCAAAATTCAAGATTGTAGGCGTATAAAACTGCTTATAGGTCCCTTAGCACAGCTCGGCACAAACCGACGAACCATCGGATGACGTATCCAAACACGAGCGTCAGTCCACAACGCCGAAGCCAAGTGACACGCAACGAAGCGGATTAACGAGGCGACGAGGTTAACGAATCGCACGCAAGCAACGGAATGCATCTATTCGCGTGCGGAATCAAGACAACGGTTCGATGAGTCAACAAGTCATACAACTACGGAACGGGTTCGAATTCGAACACCGAAGCGGATTTACTGCCAAATCAGGACTCAGAACAAATCAGAGTCCAAATCAACCACAGAACCGGACAACGGACGCAAAACAACGAAACCCAACACCAAGGGGGGCTCGGCCGAAACCGAGCCACCTCTAGGTGGCTCGGCCAAAGACGAGCCACCTTGAGGTGGCTCGGGGCAGATCTGTGCGCGGGCACAGTTCAGAGAGCCTATAAATAGGCCCCCTTGGTTCATTTTTCAAGGGTTGGAACTTTGAGAGCCGAAACTCTGCCGAATTGAGAATTGAGCTTGGAGTTTTGAAGACTTGAGGACTTGAACATTCAGATCTGGTTCTCGGCGAGCATCCACGTCACAAAAGGCAGGAGTTCGAGAGAGAGAGAGAGATCAGATTTGAGATCTACACGAGATCATACTCCGGATCAAAGCTTGGCCTTTGATCCCGAGAACTAAGGGCGATTATTTCCTTAGTGAATTAATCCCCCTCGGTTATTATTTCCTTCGCGAAATAATACCCATCAAATCGTGTAGATCCGACCGGATCTAGATCGCGCGGTGGTCCACGGATTAACCCCGGCGTTGGCAAAGAACCCATACAAGCGAGCGACCGCAAAACAGGAGCTCGTGATTCGTTCGAAAGGAAAAAGAACCCATACAAGCGAGCGACCGCAAAACAGGAGCTCGTGATTCGTTCGAAAGGAAAGTTGTAATCCTTTTCTTTTTCTTTGATTTCATTGTAACCGGATCTAAAAAAGACCGGATCTTTTGTAACAAAAAAGCAATTACTTGAGATAACAATGAATTCAATGAAGGCAATTTTCACCGCGAACAATCTGGCGACCACAGTGGGAGCCACCGATCTCGCTGCCGAGATCGTCACGTCGCAGCCGCGGATCTCAATCCCGGTCGAGGAGGAGGTCGAGTATGAATTCGACCAGGCCAAGTTCGAGGAGTACCTTTCATCCTCGTCCGGATCTACCTCCCCCCGCAAGTCCAAGAAGTTCTCCTCCAGGAGAAAAGTTCATTGGTTTGAAGAAGTTCAGAATACCAACGACGCTCTCACCCCAGCTGACGCCAAAGTTGCGTCAGGTGAAGTTCCACCGACCTCCAACGAGGTCAAACCTGTTCTCGCCGACGCCTCTACTGTTGAAGGCATTGTGACTCTCTCGAAGAGAGCCCACCAGAGGCAACGTCAATGCCTTGCGCGGCAACTCGCTAAGGCGATAGAGTCTACAGACGGGGTCCGCTACAACGCGGATCTGAAGAACAGGAGAGGAAACCAGCCTCAACAATTGAAGAATGGCGGCTCCTCTAAGCCGCCGACGAACGAATGGATCCGGGTTAAACGAAACCGTTCGACACTCGAAGAGCGGATTCACAAATGCCGCGCATTGCTTGCACAAGCAAAAATCCTTGTGCAGAAGGCCGAGGAATTGAAGGAAAAAAGAGTGGCCAAGAAGTCGCCATCAACCCGCCAAGTGTGGAGGCCGAAGCAGCCTCCAACCAAAATTCAACTTCCGGTGAATCAACCAAAGTCGCCGGTAATCCCAATAGCTTCTCCGGGAGATCATGCAGAATCATCCCGAAGGAAAAAGTCAGTCTTGGAGCGCCTCGGTCCGATTCCCGACGAGAGAGGCAAAGCTCCTGTTCAAGATCGTTTGGGCCCGATGAAGAAGCCCCGGACGACGCAACATGCTGGGGGTCGTCGTTACCTCCAACATGACAAAGAGACCAGGGCAGTCATGCGCACCAACTTGCGCATTGAAGTCCAGGAGCCCGCCGAGAACTCACGCCTAAAAAGGCATGTTTCGAGGCGCGTGACTTTCAAAAGCCCAAAGAAGGCAGTTCACCCTTAGAAGGAAACGTTGTCGTCTAGTGACGATAACGTTATACCTGAGAAGTCGTGCCGACACACGATAGGTTACTCCGACCGTCAAGCCGACGAGTTGTACTATTGTGATGGGAGCACAAGGAAAACCAGGAAGAGGAGCCCTCAAAGACTGGAGACTCGATGCCCCTGTTCCAAACTCATTCGGGCAGTATTGTCAGAGTGCAACTGCACCAATACAGTCCCTGAAAGAGTTTCGGTCTTCGAAAGGCTCAGTACTAAAACGCCAAAACCAAGGCATAGGCGTTTTCGACGAAGAAGAGCTGTGGTTGAAGACGGAGAATTTCCGAGGGTCACCACTAACATGACCAGCAGAGGGACATAAGAGCGGTGGTTGAAGACGGAGAATTTCTGAGGGTCACCACTAACATGACCAGCAGAGGGACATCGGCACGAGATAATTTCGAGTCGATTCTGAAGGCATCCTAGCGTATAACCCGTTTGCAGTCTGGAGCCATCATACGAAGAAATTACGGTAGGGTTCGGACAAAGGTACCTTCAGAAGATGAAGAGTCGGATGCCGGCTCGGCAGTCGCATCTGACAACACAGTATCCAGCGAGGGGCAACCCCGCGAGGCACTTATGATAAGTGCAGAACAAGTGGCCAAGATGCTTGAAGAGGCCATGACTAAGCAACAGGAGACCTTCAGGTTCGAAATGCAGATGGCTATGCAGAATATGAGAGAAATGCATGACCAACAAATCCAAGCATTGACGAACCAGCAAGCCGAGCCGAGTCGTCGTAACCAGGTTAATCTGGAAGATGAGGGCACAAATGCAAATGAGACGCATAATGCCAATCCTCCCGTCAATACAGGGGGTGGTAACGAGAATGCTAGCGAAGACACGGATGAAAGCCTAAAAATTAAAAACCTCGAGAGCAAAATCAATACATTGATTTCCGCTCAAGAGACAAAGAAAACAGGCATTCCCTGTCCATACCCCAGAGAGTGGGAATCGATCCCATATCCGGCGAAGTTCAACCTAATTAACTTCACGCCGTTTAATGGGATGGGTTCACCTACTCAGCATTTGATTTATTTCAAATCACACTTGGGGGTTATTTCCGATAATGAGCCTCTGATGGTGCGGTCATTCGTCGGCACTCTTCGCGGAGCCGCCTTCGATTGGTATCGCCGCCTCAAGCCAGGAAGCGTGAATAGCTGGGACGACATGGAGACCATGTTCCTCACCAATTTCTTTGACGACGACACCGAGATATCTATCGGATCATTGTTCGATGAGAAGCAGAAGGACGTGGAGTTAGTCGACACCTTCGTCAAAAGGTTCCGGAACAAGGCGATGAACTGCCGGGACACGATCACTGAGAAATTCATTCTCCAGACCTGCCATAATAATCTGTCCTTGGATGTGTTGGAAGCAATGGGGACAGCTCCATCCAAAACATGGAAAGATTTGAAGGTCCAAGGAGAGCAAACCGAGCGGTTCCTAAAGAGGAAGAAGGCGGAAAGAGGCCAGCAGGCGACAAATGCTCCAGCACAGAATTTCGTCCCACGGGGGAAAGGTAAGGCACATGCTAATGCAGTTGATGCTAATCAAACCTTTCAATTGCAACATCAGCAACAGCAACAGCAGCAACGAACGCCACAACAATCGCAGTCACAATGGCAACAACGGCCTCAGAAGCAGAAGTCTTCAGAGCCAAGATTTCCCAAAGTGTACTCCTTCAAAGATGACGAAGTTCCCGGCATCTTTAAATACCTGTTGGAGAACAACAAAATTTAGCTGCCAGCGATTGTGGATCAAGAAGGGGCTAGCAAAAGGCGAAGTCATGCTTCCATCTCAAGGATAAGATCCAGGCGTTAATCGATGTAGGCGTCATAACACCAAAGCCGTCTAAGAATGTTGGAGCAAACACGGTGTCGATCAGCTTTGGATCAGTGCCCACAGCGTGGTTTGAACCAAAACGTATCACCAAAGTGGGAATGAAGACAGTAAACGACGACCCGCATGGACAGCGCCAAAAAGGACTTGTGCCACATACAGCCCCAAACGGCGAAATCCTCTGGGTTCATCCAGATCTCATTGAAGATGAACAGTGGGCGACTTCCTCGAGAAGAAAGGGCAAAGGCAAGTCTTGCAATGCTACATCCGCAATTTTTAAGGAGGATGGCGATGAAGCTCCTACCTTCCCGCTCTCCGAAGAAGAACAAGAAGTCTTTGCCACTAGAAGCGAAAATGAGTATCACTACAATTATCCACCGTCTAGTGAGCAGGGGGTGAATAAACGGGAACCAGCCAAAACTCTCACGGAGATGGGGGTGATTACGAGTCCTACACCGGGCGCAGAGGCTCGACAACAGCCAGCGAATAAACCGAAAGAGAAAAATCCCCAGGAGGTTCAGAATCCGAAGCAGTCTTGTTTCAGTCGCCCGATTGGAAGAGACAAACCGGAAAGCTCAAACACTCCGCACAGCTTCGATATTATGGCTCAACTAGCTAACATCCCAGCGTGGATAACCTTGTATGAGTTGCTACGGTTGTCTAAAGAAACCAGGGAAGCCTTGCAAGAAGCCTTGGCCAATTCAGAAGCGTTCCTTACTCAGATCAAGCCGGTATCTGAAGAGCCAGGACAGTAGATTCAACACTGCAATATAACAACTAAGAATCTTCCTTGCATTACTTTCACCAAAGAGGATATGCAAATGAAGAATTCGAACCACGATCGACCGCTATATTTCATCGGGTACATCGGCTCCAGCAAAGTCAACCGAATCCAAGTTGATCCGGGTTCTGCTATGAGTATCATGCCGCTTCGCTTGATGCATATCCTTGGCATTCCGGTTAGTAAGTTGGCGTCCACAGGCACTGTTATCTATGGATTCAACACTAGCGGGTCAAGACCCTTGGGTAAGATCCGAGTAAAGTGTCAAATGGGAGATTTGAAGACAGAAGTCACATGTTATGTGATCGATGCCGAGACTTCGTATAACTTACTATTGGGTCGACCTTGACTGATGGAAGGGTCAGGACGGTGGTCGCGGATAAACAACCATTTAAAGGGTTTGAGAATTATTTCACTGATTCTCTCCTTTATGGTAACGAATCCGATACTGAATCATCGGCCCATGGCATAGACAGCGGAGAAGAAGCTGATATCGAAGCCGGATTTGATTACAATGGAGGTTATGTTTTAAACGACATTGTACCCTTTGTAATCAACCTTGACAATGATCAATCGTCAGATGGAAGTTGTAACTGGCAACTTGCCACTAATAAAATAAATAATAATTTAGAGTACTCCTTGTCTCTTGATGATGTGATAACAGAACTGTACAATAATCCCGATTTGTATATGCCGCTTCGATCGTCCTACATAACGAAGGAACGCCTCCAACATTCTTTCGGAACAACCTTGGTCATCCCGAACAAAATAGGAGGTGCAAAAGAAGTAATTTACGGTAAAGAAAAAAGCTCTCCATTACCAGATCATTTCCTAAGAGAAGATGAGGATGATGACAAACCTGGTCGGCATTTATCTAAGTACAGTCCGGAAGCGCGCAAACTCATGGAAAAACAGGGGTATGATTTCACACTCGGAGAAGGTCTATACTTCGATCGAGGTCCTCGTATTCCAGCCAAAGCGGCATATGTACCAAAAGGGAAACCGGACAATTATTATAAATACAAACGAGGGTTAGGGTATGAATCTTCTTCAGAAGACGAATGTTGCTGGTTAATCAATGACCAATCGTCTGGGCGATACAGAGATGGGCACCCACCAGATTCCTCAGAAGGGGATTCCGACGCAAGTTTAGGGGAGGCACTCAAAGCCCTAATGGTAAACTTGGCTATAGCTGATCCGTCTAAAATAGAGGACGATGATCAAATGCCAACGTGGGAAGACCCGTGGGTTCATCACCTGAACATGCAGTATGGTGATAGGTTCTAACAGAGAGAACCCTCCACTGAAGATAAAATAGTCCAAATTAACATGGGTGACGAGGCCAACCCAAAACCTATATTCATCAGTGATAGTCTTCCCCCAAATGAGAAGGAGGAGTTAATTGCTCTCATCAGGGAGTATATTGACGTCTTCGCTTGGAACTATGAAGATATGCCAAGGCTCGACCCCAATGTGGCAATGCACCGCCTCGATATCAAGCCGGATGCCAAACCTGTCAAGCAACAACAAAGACGGTTTCATCCGTAGATTATGGAGGCCATTGAGGCAGAAGTTAAGAAATTGATCGAATCAGGATTTATCCGAGAGGAGCAACATCCAGATTGGCTAGCCAATATCGTTCCAGTCAAAAAGAAGAACGGTAAAATCAGGATCTGTATCGACTTCAGGGACCTGAACACGGCATGTCCAAAATACGACTTCCCTCTCCCAATCACAAATGTCATTATCGACAATACATGTGGATTCGAGAGAATGTCTTTCATGGATGGTTTTTCAGGATATAACCAGATCAAGATGCACCCAGATGACGAGAAGCATACAGCGTTCAGAACGCCCCTCGGTGTCTTTTGCTACACCGTGATGCCTTTCGGTCTAAAGAATGCAGGCGCCACATACCAACGAGCAATGACTAAGATTTTCCAAGAACATCTCAGGAAAACGGTCGAATGCTACGTCGATGATTTGGTTGTAAAAATCCGCAATAAAGAAGATCACATCAAGGACCTGAAGACGATGTTCGATCTCATGCGAAGCCATTAGTTAAAGATGAATCCCACTAAATCCTTCCTTGGAATGTCCAGCGGAAAATTCCTTGGATTCGTCGTCACCACTAAAGGAATACATATCGATCCTGACAAGGTGAAGGCGATACATGAGCTGCAACCCCCTAGAAATCTAAGAGAGCTCAGAGGATTGCAAGGGCGCTTAGCTTACATTCGGCGGTTCATCTCAAATCTTTCTGGGAAGTGCCAACCGTTCTCTAAATTAAATAAGAAAGGGGTGTCATTTATTTGGGACGACGCCTGCCAAAAAGCATTCGAAGATATCAAAGCGTATCTGGCGAATCCGCCTGTTCTCGTTGCACCGAAATCGAGTAAACCGTTCTTGATTTATGTCAAGGCGATGAACCACTCGATAAGTGCTTTACTAGCACAAGACGACGATAACGGTCACGAACAAGCAGTCTATTACTTAAGTCGGACCTTGATAGGCGCCGAGTCTCGATATCCGATGATTGAGAAGGAATGACTCGCATTGGTATTCGCAATGCAAAAGATGCGGCATTACTTGGTTGGACAGACGATTTACGTCATTTCCAATGTTAATCCAGTACGGGTGTTTATGACGCAACCGGCCTCTATGAACTGGCGGTTAGCGAAATGGGCCTTTCTCTTCTCCCAATATGATCTGCACTTCAAACAGCAGAAGTCGATCAAAGGACAGGCGATTTGCGATCTTTTGACGGCAAACCCGACCACAGATACGGCAGAAGTATATGATGACTTGCCGGACGAAACCCACGAGGTTAACACTACATCGCACCAACAAGTATGGCAATTATACTTCGATGGTGCCTCAAGAGCAGTTAATAAGGTAATAACCCCGGGAGGTCATACAGTTTCCTCTTATTCATTGACTAGTCCATGTTCCAATAATGTAGCTGAGTACAACGCGCTTCTCATTGGACTCAGTTTCGCCAAAGAGCTGGGGGTCGAATATCTCGAAGTTTTTGGAGATTCGCAATTGATAGTCAACCAAGTCCGTGGAGAGTATGAAGTCAGGAATCAAGACCTGATCCCGTACCACTAGGAGACCATCAAAATGGCAGAGTCTTTTGAAGAATTCTTCATTGAATATATACCCCGTCTCCAGAACGCTTATGCGGATACACTAGCAGCACTAGCGGTATCACTTGCGCAGCCTCCCGAAACTGAACTACTAGTCACAGTAAGGACGCATCAGCTCTGCATACCCATATACGATATGGATATTGAAGAGGAAGATGATAGAGACATAAACGCCAAGGAGGTGAATTCAACCCAAATTGGGTCGGAGTCCCGAGATTGGCGTTTTTCTATCATTGACTACGTCCAATATGGTATTTTGCCAGAGGATGTAAAAGAAAGAGAATCAATCCGCCGAAGAGCACCAAGATTCTTCTATAATACCGAGACCCATACGTTATACCGTAGAGGGTACGATGGTTTATTACTCCGATGTCTTTCGAACAAAGAAGCAGAAGAAGTTCTTAAGGAAGCACACGAAGGAGAATGTGGTGCGCATCAGCCCGGTCCTAAACTGTATGATCGCATCAGGAGGATGGGATATTTCTGGCCAACGATGGTTCGTGACGCAATCGAATACGCACGAGAATGCCACGCTTGCCAGATACATGCGAATTATATGCATCAACCGCCAGAGCAGTTGCACACGTCAACCACGTCTTGGCCGTTCGAGACTTGGGGCATGGACATGGTCCGATTTTTCCCCCTTCAGTCAAAGGTGATCGCTTCATTCTTGCAATCACGGATTACTTTTCAAAGTGGGCTGAAGCAATTCCGCTTAAAGAAGTAAAGACGAACAACGTCATCAATTTCATCAAGCATCATGTCATATACCGACACGGCGTGCCAAGACGGATCATTCATGACAACGGTCCGCAGTTCATAAGCAACGCCTACGTCAGGTTTTGTGACAAGTTCAAAATTGAAGATATTTCGTCAACAGCTTACTATCTCGCTGCGAATGGATTAGCTGAGGCGTTTAACAAGACGATCATTAAAATCCTGTCAAAGCTCGTGAAGACCAATAAACGAGACTGGGACGATAAACTCGGTGAAGCACTCTGGGCTTATCGCACCACCATACGCACACCTACAGGAGCCACCCCGTATTCATTGGTATACGGATGTGAAGCTGTGCTACCATTGGAGATCCAAATCCCATCTCTTCGGATCGCTCTCGCAACGGAGATGACAACAGAAGAACAGCATCAAAAACGTCTCGAAGAACTTGAGAGGTTGGATGAAAAGCGCTTGGAGGCTCAATAACACATTGAGTTTTATCAAGCCCGAATATCTAGGGCCTTTAACAAGAGAGTCCTGTTAGACCCTAGAGGGGGGGTGATTAGGGTCTTATGCTAATCTAATCCGATTAAATGCCAATTAAAATTAATTAACAAGATGTATTCTTTCAAGATAGATATACAAGAGATATAAGCAAGAATAAGCAATATACAATATGATATATCCTAGCAAAGAGGCATATAGTGAAATATATGTAAGGATATATAAACTAACACAAGGGGTAAACAATCTAAACAAGATAGTGGATGATATAGATAATGAGCTAATGGCAATGGCGATATAAGATATGAACATAAATATGAATGAACGCCAAAGCACACTCAAACAAGCAATATGATCACGGAGTTCGGACCTTCCGTCCTACGTCTCCGCTCCCCACTCCCGGGGAGAAATCCACTATCAACCGGGTTTTCTACGTTCACCCGAATAACGTTTACACCTCACAGTATCGGTTTTCAACGCTCACCGATCAACGTCACTCCTTACAATCGGTTTTCTAGTTCACCGAAAACTTTACAACACACTCGGTTTCTAGCTCACCGAAAACCTCACAACACACTGGGTTCTAGCTCACCGAAAACCTTACAACACTCACAATATAACAAATATAAATTTGTTCTCTACAATAGATGAGAACACAATGAAAGCACAACTCAAAGTTACAATCTCTCACCACCCAACTATACTATGTATGTAAATACTAAAAGCTCAATGTGGGTGTGTGTAACAATGAGTGAAATGAAATCTAACTCAAATAGCAAACTAGCAATAATAAGGATATAAAACTCAATAATGAAATTGCTAGAGAAAGGAGTTAGAAAACTTCTCTAAGAACACAAAGAAGAGGATGAAGGGGATTGAGAATGAATCCCTCAATCTGCAGTTAAAGCTTCCTCCTTTGTAAAACAGAAACTCAAACTCAAACAAACAGTAAGACCCTAAACCCTTGTTTAAAAACTTTGTTTAAACTCTTCTTTAAAACATTCTTGAGTCCTTGAAAAGAGATCAGCAATTGGGTATTTATACCCACTCAAGATCTCAACAAAAACCCCAAACCAAAATGACAAAACAGCCCAGCAAACAGCTCAGCAAATAGCCGTTGAAAAAAGCAACTACGTCCAATATGGCATCTTGCCGGAGGATGTAAAAGAAAAAGAATCTATTCGCCGAAGAGCACCACGGTTCTTTTACAATATCGAGACCCGTACGTTATACCGCCGGGGGTATGACGATTTGCTCCTCCGATGCCTTTCGAACGAAGAAGCAAAAGAAGTGCTTAAGGAAGCGCACGAAGGAGAATGCGGTGCGCATCAACCTGGTCCCAAGCTATATGATCGAATCAGAAGAATGGGATATTATTGGCCAACAATGGTACGTGACGCAATCGAATATGCACGAGAATGTCACGCCTGTCAAGTGCATGCAAATTATATGCACCAACCGCCAGAACGATTACACACATCAACTACATCCTGGCCATTCGAGACTTGGGGTATGGACATTGTCGGTCCAATTTTTCCCCCTTCAGTCAAAGGTGATCGGTTTATTCTCGCTATCACTGACTACTTTTCAAAGTGGGCTGAGGCGATTCCGCTTAAGGAAGTGAAGACGAATAACGTCATCAACTTCATCAAGCATCATGTCATATACCGACACGGCGTGCCGAGACGGATCATCCACGATAACGGTCCACAGTTCATAAGCAACGCTTTCATCAGGTTTTGTGATAAATTCAAGATCGAGGATGTATCATCAACAGCGTATTATCCAGCTGCAAACGGATTAGCTGAAGCTTTCAATAAGACGATCATTAAGATCCTGTCTAAGCTCGTGAAGACCAACAAACGAGACTGGGACGATAAACTTGGGGAGGCACTCTGGGCTTATCGCACCACCATACGCACTCCTACGGGAGCTACTCCGTACTCGTTAGTATATGGATGCGAAGCGGTGCTACCTTTGGAAATTCAAATTCCCTCCCTTCGGATCGCTCTCGCAACGGAGATGACGACCGAAGAACAACATCAGAAGCGTCTCGAAGAGCTCGAGAGGTTGGATGAAAAGCGCTTGGAGGCTTAACAACACATTGAGTTTTATCAAGCCAGAATATCTAGGGCTTTTAACAAGAGAGTCCGACAGAGAAGCTTCAAGGAAGGAGATCTGGTCCTCGCTGCTCGCCGACCGATAATCCTCAACTCCAAGAAGAAAGGTAAATTTGAACCCAAATGGGAAGGGCCGTTTGTGATAGACACGGTCTACTCAAACGGCGCATATCGCCTGATTACACAAGAAGGCACCAGAACGAGGAACGAGGGTACTCTCAGGTCGAAGGAAATAAATGGGAAGTTCCTGAAAAAGTACTATCCCTAGTACATTCAGGATAACCTATTTACTGGGAAGTTCCTTGAAGAATATTGCACTTAATATTCTAAAGGATAACCCAGAATCATTTTTCACCACCAAAATCCCTCACTGATCAATTTCAATTGACAGTGGGTCCACCAAAAATGTCTTTCTGGTCCTCTTGACTCTTTTCACGAACAAGATGTCCACCTTCAGTTCGGAGTCCCCTTTCGATAAACGAAAGAGCTCCCTTCTTTTTCTCTTTGGTTAAGCTTGAAATTTCGCTTCGATAAACGAAGAATTCATCTTTCGATCAGATAACCAATCCTATAAAAGGTAAGTTTATCTAGATCTTCCAGATTCTCGGAGTGGACACCCCACTTCTAGTTTCTTCCTCGCTGGAAATAGAATATAAAATTCTTCCTTTCCAGAATCAGGGAATAGAATATAAAATTCTTCCTTCCTTGTTTTTCGGGTTCGCCTTCACCCTAAAAGAAGATCGGGAAATAGAATATAAAATTCTTCCTTTCCCGCACCGATCTTTCCAAAATCTATTAATTTAGGATTCATTCTAGGAAGTTTATCCTGAATCCTAAGCAGGGATAAGTCTGCGCCTAACACACGCTACCGGTTTAGTCTTTTTTCCGTACAAAAAGACACCAGAGTTCGATTCTGGGGTATTCTATCCCGAAACCTAAGTAGGGATAAGTCTGCGCTTAACCCGCGCTGCCGGTTAGTTCTTAACCGTTAAAAAGAACACCCGTCCGCATATTCAACATTGTGGCAGGTTATTATTAATAACACCAAAATCCATGCCTTACACATATGGGGAATTTCATCCTGAAGCCTAAGAAAGGATATGCCGACGCCTAACACGCGTCGCCGGTTTAGTCTTGCTCCGAAGAAAAAGACACCAAAGTTTGACTCTGGGGTATTTTGTCCCGAAGCCTAAGTAGGGACGAGTCAGCGTCTAATACACATTGCCGGGTAGCTTATTCCCATAACAATGGCGAAGTCTACGTATTCGAAATCGTAGCATCAAGTCTAAGGGAGTTCATTCCCTTAGCACAACGTCACATGCGGAACGGATTTAGACAATTCGCATGTAAGCCCGATTCAAACGGTAGTTGGTAAAGGCTTATCAAACCCGTTGAAGGCTGGGGGTTAGCCAAAAATCCTAAAGTCAACACCTAACACGTGTCGCCGGGTAGCCTATTCCCGTAACAAATAGTAAAGTCTATGTATTCAACATCATAGCACGAAAGTCTCAGAGAATTCACTCTCTTAGCACAACGTGACATGCGGAACGGGTTTAGACAATCCGCATGCTAGCTCGACTAAAACGGTAGTCGGTAAAGGCTAATCAAATCCGTTGATGGCTGAGGGTTTGCCAAAAATCCTAAAAGCATTATGGTCAATCATTTCAAACGGAATGAGGAATCATAATAAAGATAAAGATAAAAACCAGTTCCACTAAAAGGATCAAAAGTCAAAACATTCAGCAAATGAAATCATACATCAAGCGCATGGCCAAAAATCTGCTGATTAAGCTTAGACAGCTTCTCATCATAAGCTTGCCTCAGCTCAGCTCTGATGGACTCCTCGGTGATGGCTAAAGTCTTCGCAGCAACCTCCTCCGTCTCTCAACTCGATCTACCCGGTCCCGCTGCACCTGAATGTCGAACTCAGCAAGAAACCTAGTATCGCGCCATGTCTGTGAGCGAGTATCAAACTCGGCAGCAATGAATGAAGAGGCACCTGCATCCCGGAGCTCGCGAAACATCCGAAGCTCATGCTCTAGGCAATCAAGATCATCAACGATAGCCTTCGCCAGATTCGGGTATCCTGCATCCCTTATGGAATTTATCTTAGAGTCAAGGAAAGGTTTAAACTGATGAAGGAAAAATCCACCGTGGAAGAGCTTGCCAATCATAGCATTCACGAAGGAGAAGAAAGAGCGGACTTCTATGTAAATAATGATATTCTCAGGGTCATCGTCTGATAATAACTCCCTCACAAGGACATGAAGCCGAGAAGAAAGCCCTACGCAAAAAGGACTGTCAAAAGCCTTAAAAGAGGAAATAAATGACATTTCTCAGTTGCCCAATCTATACCTTCTTCCCCTTGAGTCACTGGGGGTGGTGGAGGTGTAACGGCTGTGGGTGTATCAACTGGTGTAGTTGGTCTCACAGCCGGCTCAACAGGATCAGTCTCGACAAAAACTCCTGTCAAATACAAAATAGAGTTCTCAGATGTATCATATTATAGTTGCATTAGTCAAAAATTGACTGGTCCTATGATTAACTTGAGAAGAGCTACGTACCTTCAGAAAAACCATCCTCGGGATTCTTAGGGAGCGTAGACTCAGGAAATACATCTCCAGGCAACTGGTCATCAATCTGAGGAGAGCCATACATAAAATGGAGCATAGGAGTGTCCACAAGCAAGCCTTCCTCGTCAAAATCATCAGTCGAGAAATCTGACACAAGAGAATATAAGTACGAAAGAAGAATAAAGAGACTACAACCAATAGAAACGAGTTACCTCTTATAGATGTACCTAGGTTCATCGAACCGGGTCCTACATTGATAGTCTCCCCAACGTCGGCGGCTTCTGCAGGTTTTTCTACCTGGTGCGGTGAGTCAGGCTCACCAGGAGATGCAAAATCATGAAAAGCAGGATCAGGACTCATCTCTCTCTCCCCACGCTCTCCTATATAGAAATGCAAAAGCATGAGTCGAAGTTCTGAATGATCAAGAGGATAGTCTATGTGGTAGATGTTACCTCCATCACTGGCAGGATCAACGCGGCTTGCGGGCCAATCTCTTCCGCCTAGCAGCAGGGACAACAATCGAAGGTCTCGCATGGGAAGAAGGACAGAACCTTTCATCTTGGTCAGCTGTGGTCCCTGAAACATCAAACCATTATCAGGTTTAATAATTCTGGAAAATAGAAAGAAAGAGTAAGTAACTGACCTCGTTCAGAACAGTCCTCGTAATCTTCAAGATCTCCGCCTGAAGCCTCATCAGCAGAATGAAAGGTCTTCTTTCCCTCTTCGTCAATCCGACGAGTTTTGTTCCGTGTCCTTTGTGACCGAGCATTTTCCCAAATCATATGAGAATCAGCCTGAGAAGCCTCCTCAGCCTCTAGCTCTGCAATCGGCTTCACGGGGACAGTTTTATTAGCTGCTAACAACCACTTGCAGCTTAAGAATGTGAGGTTCAACTGCCGGTCAGCACTCGGGAGACTGAACTTAGCACCAGTACAGCCTGTCACGGTCCACAACCATGCACGAAGACCGTCCACCAATCTGCCGTGGGTCCGAAGCTGCTGTCGTGGATTCCCGACATAAAGCTGATCATAGCCAAACTGGCGAGCGAATCGGCAGGGTAGGTATGGCTCTATGAAACACTGATTCCTCACCCGGAAAGTCAGATAACCCGGCCTGATGTTCACCAGCCAGTTAAAGCAGCCGACGTCTAAATGAGTTCGATACCCCCTCGGCTTTTCCTCATCAATCAGACACTCGCCGTATCGGCCGGAGAACTGTGGAAAACAAGTGGAAAACGCCCAACACTTGTGGACCTGTAGCTGCTGTCTGACGTCAGGGAATCCTCACCCCTCCCACTTGCCATTCTCAAGCAACTGTAGTAGGGGAACGGAGGGGTCTGTGGCATACGGTACTGACATCATATCAGAACGATGAAGGACGAACCAAGCCATCAAATAAGTGTACGGAAGCTCCACCTTAATAGTAGGAATCTGAGCCGGCGATTCACTTTCCTTCCGTGTAAAAGCACTAGAAATCTGTCGAAGCCCTCGATGAATGTTAGCCACCATCACCGGAAGAAGCGAAAGTTCCTTTTTGTATAGGAATGAGCATCAACCTTCTTCAGTAGACTGTTAACCCCTGAAGGAGTGAGTGGTGCCAGCTCACAAATAGCCTCGCCAGAATTGCTCTCTAGATTTCTAAACAAATAAGACGCAAACTGCTTCTGGCTCACATGGGATTTAGTCCTCTTCGCTAAAGGCTCAGACTGCGCCAAAGCGATATGATAGTGACATGTGAGGTCCCATAAAGTCTCGTAGCGGTCGGGCATGCGATCCTTCAGCTGACTTAATTCATGGTTAAAGGGAAAGTATTCCTGATATAGCATCTGTCCCATGGGCAAACCAGAAATCCTGTGCATCTCATGGAGGGCCAAGCCCAACTCCCCTTGCCGGGTGAGAAAAGTATTCGAATCTGGAATATAAAGCTCACACAAAGCGAAGAAATGCTTCGCGCTGACAGGCAAACCATACATGGTGGCACGAACGGCTGCATATAGACCACAAGCATGCAACTCCTCGCTCCATCGGCTTAAGACGTACTTCGTCATGCGAGTCCACCAAAGCTTGTCCAAAGAATGGACCCAGCCATAAAATCTGTGACGCGTCGCAGGCATCTCCCGTCCTAAGGCAGCAAGGCGATTCTTCAATTTAGAAGCAGAGGCAAGAAGCTCGTTACGCGGAGGTGCATCCAACCCCAATACTCCAGGATGCAATCAAGTGATATGACTCCTGCTCGAACCAGGAGCTGCCTGGTGAGTGATGTAGCCACAGTGAATACTCTCATGCTCCTCTGTCAAGCACCACGACATCTCCCGGGTCACAGCCTAACGCCTGAGCTCAGTCAACGAACGATGCCGAGGAATCTTCGGCAAATATATGAAACCACCGCCAGTTTTATGGAGCCACTGCTCGGCGTCAATAAACACTGCATCCGGATCTTTGGCAGAGTCGCCAAATAAAAAATCAGTCTTCCTGAGAGGCTGAATAGAACTGGCATCCTTCACGAAAGGCGCATCTGTAATCAACTGTCGAAGAGCTCGATGTCCACCTTCCTTCACCACTTGGGCAACCTTTATCGACGTGCCCAAAGCAAACTGGGGAGTAACTGGAATAGGAGAAAAATCGTCGAAAGTCGAATAATACTCGCCACGACGCCCGTACACTGCGTGAGAGGAGAACGCCCCAGAGGGATAGCCCACTGGAAATGAACAGTTAAACATTTGTCAGTCTCAATTATAAAAGGAAGTTGAACTCATCCTACGAACGGGTAAGATAGAGTCACTGCCTTATAAAGGGTGAGACGATTTGGCCACATTATGCACTTATAAGGTAGGATATATAAAAAAAAAACATATCCCTGCCTTATAAAGCACAATGCAGCGTCAAAACGCCCCCTTTATTGATTTTGAGATATGGTTTTTGACCAAGCAAAACCCATCTTTAAAGCGTCGATCCTCACCAAGGAGAATCAAGGCTCTTCCCGATTACCTCACCAAGGAGAACAAAATGGGGATAAAAATGACCAATTTGTAAATTTCCAAGAAAAAAATGGACTAATTTGTAAATTTTCAAAAATAGCTCACCAGCATAAGAGGGAGGCGCGCCATCAGCCGACACGGTAGAGGATTGACCTCTCACAATACGAGACATAGAGATCTGCAAAATAAATTAAGGGATCAGATCCAGGAAAAAGTTCCTCTTTTTTGCAATTCTCCCCTCTAGAAAGGTGAGCTCAAGGCGCCAAATCTTAATTCTAACCCTCGTATGCGATCCCACAAATTCATAAATTGAATTAAGCATGAAATATGCTAAAATTTCGGAGGATTTACCTGAGGGAAAGCTCGAAGATCCGACAAAAATCAAATCCTGAAAGAGGCTCAGACCACGTGCTCGAGGGGCCTGAGAGGAATTTCTATATAAAGATTTTTGAGGGATTCTTCAGTCAAAGATCCAAAGGAAGACTAGATCTAATGCAACTATGAAGTTTTGAGGGAGAACGGATGCTCGAGGGAAGAGAAAATCCAAAAAGAAGAGGAGAAGGGGGCCGGCACCAGAAGGAGAGAAAGAAAAAGAAAAGAACCCCTTTTTATAGGGTGAACCAACATTGAATCAGACCGGATCAGGTTGAACCAGACCAGACCAGTCCAAATCAGTCCAAAAGAGGCTAAACCAGACTGAACCAGGCCGAACCAGGCTGAACCAGACCAGACCAGGATGGATCAGTCTGAACCAGTATTGAACTAGTCCTGAACCAGCCTTGAACCAGGTTGAACCAGTCTTGAACCAGTTTGAACCAAATTTAAACCAAAATTCAAATTGAAGCTGAATCGAGCATCGAAACAACTTCAAATCGACCGAGGGTTCAGTCCTTGGTTTATTCTTGCCTCTCCCACATATTCGGAAGGATCAGAAGATTTTTTGAGCCGAATTACTGCCTTTTTTGGCTCATTATCAAGCCGGTTCAGCTCATTATCAGGCCGGTTCAGCTCATTCGGGCACAGAAATTACTCCAATAAGGTATATGAGTATAAACTATTCCCTATTTTTTGGTTGAGAGATTCTTGGAGAATGTTTTTCCAAAATATTCTTAAGGATAACTCAACAACACCACGCCGGACAACGCGTCGCAAATGAGAACTCAACGCCAACAATCGATGGTCAGCTCTATGTTGAACCAACAAACACGAGCTAAAGATCAGGAAATTAGGAACCGACTTCAAATTCGAAATTCCGACAACGGTCAGACAATAAATGCAGCACCGGAAACCTTACAGACACTCGACAAAGCACCGAATAACCTGAAGAATTGAAGGAATCAAGAATAGAAGCCATTCCAAAGTCCTGTCATACCAATTGAAGGTTGAGGTGATCATATCCAAAGCATTCCAGACTCTTCTATAAAAGAACGAGGCCGAAATACTTTGGAGGGGGTATCTGTAGGCGTATAAAACTGCTTATAGGTCCCTTAGCACAGCTCGGCACAAATCGACAAACCGTCGGACGACGTATCCAAACACGAGCGTCAGTCCACAACGCCAAAGCCAAGTGACATGCAAAGAAGCGGATTAACGAGGCGACGAGGTTAACGAATCGCACGCAAGCAACAGAATGCATCCATTCGCGTGCGGAATCAAGCCAACGGTTCGATGAGTCAACAAGTCATACAACTACGGAACGGGTTCGAATTCAAGCGTGCGGAATCAAGCCAACGGTTCGATGAGTCAACAAGTCATACAACTACGGAACGGGTTCGAATTCAACCACCGAAGCGGATTTACTGCCAAATCAGGACTCAGAACAAATCAGAGTCCAAATCAACCACAGAACCGGATAACGGACGCAAAACGATGAAACCCAACACCAAGGGGGGGCTCGGCCGAAACCGAGCCACCTCTAGGTGGCTTGGCCAAGGCCGAGCCACCTGTGCGCGGGCACAGTGAAGGTGGCCTATAAATAGGAGAAGCGGTTCATTTGTTCAAAGGTTAGAACTTTGAGAGCCGAAACTCTGCCGAATTGAGAATTGAGCTTGGAGTTTTGAAGACTTGAGGACTTGAACATTCAGATCTGGTTCTCGGCGAGCATCCACGTCACAAAAGACAGGAGTTCGAGAGAGAGAGATCAGATTTGAGATCTACACGAGATCATACTCCGGATCAAAGCTTGGCCTTTGATCCCGAGAACTAAGGGCGATTATTTCATTGGTGAATTAATCCCCCTCGGTTATTATTTCCTTCACGAAATAATACCCGTCAAATCGTGTAGATCTGACCGGATCTAGATCGCGCGGTGGTCCACGGATTAACCCCGGTGTTGGCAAAGAACCCATACAAGCGAGCGACCGCAAAACAAGAGCTCGTGATTCGTTCGAAAGGAAAGTTGTAATCTTTTTCTTTTTCTTTGATTTCGTTGTAACCGGATCTAAAAAAGACCGGATCTTTTGTAAAAAAAAAAGCAATTACTTGAGATAACAATGAATTCAATGAAGGCAATTTTCACCGCGAACAAAGATATTTCGTCAACAGCTTATTATCCCGCCTCGAATGGATTAGCTGAGGCTTTTAACAAGACGATCATTAAGATCCTGTCAAAGCTCGAGAATCCAACAAAAATCAAATCTTGAAGGAGGCTCGAACCACGTGCTTGAGGGGCCTGAGAGAAAAATTTATATGGAGATTTTGAGGGATTTCTCAGTCTACGATCAAAAGGAAAGATAGATCTAAGACAAATTTGAAGGTTTGAAGGAGAAAGGATGCACGAGGGAAGAGAAAACTCCAAAAAGGTGGAGAGGGGGGCCGGCCCTAAAGAGAGGAAAAGAAAGTCTTTTATAGTGTTGAACCAGCCTTGAACCGGACCAGACCAAACTGAACCGGATCAGACCAAGTTGAACCAGACCAGACCAGGCTAAATCAGTTCAAAAGAGGCTGAACCAGGCCAAACCAGGCTGAACCAGACCAAACCAGGATGAATTAGTCTGAACCAGGCTAAACCAGTCTTGAACCAGTCCTAAACCAGTCTTGAACCAGGTTGAACCAGTCTTAAACCAGGTTGAACCAGTTCTGAACAAGTTTGAACAAGATTTGAACCAAAATTCAAATTGGAGCTGAACCGAGTATCGAAACGACTTCAAATCAGTCCCTTATTTATCCATTCCTCTCCCACACATTCGGAAGGGTCGGAAGATTTTTTGAGCCTAATTATTACCTTTTTTGGGTCATTATCAGGCCGGTTCAGCTCATTCGGACATGAAAAGTACTCCGAAAAGTATATGAGTATAAACTGCTTCTTAGTATTCCAATAAGGTATACGAGTATAAAATATTCCCTATTTTTGTTGAGAAGTTTCTGGAGAGTATTTTTCTAAAAATATTCTTAAGGATAACTCAACAACACTCTGAAAAGTATAAGAGTATAAACTCCTTCTCAAGACTCCAGCATACGTACGAGTATAAACTGTGTCAAACGCCGGACAACGCGTTGCAAATGAAGACTCAACGCCAAAAATCGATGGTCGGTTCTATGTTGAAACAGCAAACACGAGCTAAAGATCAGAAAATCAGGAATTGACTTCAAGTTCAAAATTCCGACAACGGTCAGACAATAAATGCAGCACCGGAACCCTTGCAGACATTTGACAAAGCACCGAATAGCCTGGAGGATTAAAAGAATCAAGAATAGAAGCCATTCCAAGGTCCCGTTACACCGATTGAAGGTTGGGACAATCATATCCAAAGTATTCCAGACTCTTCTATAAAAGAATGAGGTTGAAATACTTTGGAGGTGGTATCTGTAGGCGTATAAAACTGCTTATAAGTCCCTTAACATAGCTCGACACGGTGATTCGACAAACCAACGAACCATCGGGCGATATATCCAAGCATGATCGTTAGACCACAACACCGAAGCCAAGTGACACACGACGAAGCGGATTAACTCCAATCGCGTGCCCAATCAAGCTAACGGGTCGATGAATCAACGAGTCATCCAACCGTAGAGTCCACCACATCAAACAAGATCGGGAGCGGACTCGAACTCGAACACCAAAGCGGATTTACTGTCAAATCAGGATCCGGACTGCCAAATCAGAGTCCAAATCAACAATGAAGTTCGGATAAACCAAACGACCGCAAAATAGGATCTTGTGATTTGTTCCAGAAAAGGAAAGTTGTAATCTTTTAAGATTTTCTTTTTTTTTATTTTATTGTAACCGGATCTTATAAAAAGACCGGATCTTTTGTAACCGATAAACTGTTGCTCAAGAAAACAATGACATCAATGAAAACAATTTTTTCCGCGAACACTTATGACATGTATAAGTCAACTTATATAGTATAAGTCGACTTGTTATTGTAAAACCCTGTATTTTTTTTTTTGGCTATGAAGATATGTGAATTATTGGTGATAAATAATTCTATCGTGATAAATGGCTTGAGGTCATGGATATACTGGATAACAAGTTATTAGAGATGTATGAGTGTATTTTTATAGAGTTTTGTGCATTGGTTTTGGCAAATAAGCAAAACATGCATGAATCTGGAAAATGTCTGCTCAGTCGACTTATGAGTCGACTTATGAGTCGACTCACAGGCTGATTTCTAGTTTTTCTTTTAGTTTGCGGGTCTGTACGGTTTTGTTTTGGGTTTGACCGCTCATATATAATTTCTTTTACCCGAAACCAACCCCAAAACCCATCAGATCTCACAAAACCCTAGCCCCCCTCTTTCCCTCTCAAACCCTAGCTCGG
>NC_033800.1:106135099-106153761 GCF_001876935.1 Asparagus officinalis
AACAAAGGAGAAGAGGATTCGGTTAGATCAGAGGTATTTCTCCGCATTGCTCGTGTTCGGTCGTCTGACTACATATGAATTATATTAAATCATCTGATATTATCGGCAGAACCAGATTGTGACTTGGAGAACCTTTCATAAACCAGTTCAGGACTTGGCAATCAAATAAGTTGTAGCATTTCTAAGAGGGCCAATTCATTTGTGGGGCCTGGGGTCTATTAGCTGTGGCAACAATCATGCACCCTGTACTTGTAGGTCACAGAGGCCTGGACGGTGAAGTCTTTTCTTTTATTCCCTGAAGTGTGTTATTTGATATTACATTAGGCCAAAGATGGCGTGGTAATACAAAGACTTAATCTTTTTTGGTGGGGGCTTGATTATCGCGCGACGTAGGAGGAAGAACAGGGTTGCGAGCACAGGCAGGCCAGGAGGAATTCCTCAGGCAAGGAGCTGCCTTAGCAGATAGAGCAGAAGACAAGAAGCCGAAAGTCTACGTCGTCATCTTTATTATATGCTGGTCCTTGTTATTACTATTTTGTAGTGGCTTTATATTATGCTGTGGTGTCGATGTATACTATCAGTGCACCCTCACTCAGTATTGCAGCTTGTTCACGATATTATAGCGGCATGCTATTGAACCCCGAAATATTATGTCTCGGAATGAATATTTCTTTATGGATATGGATTATTTCAGTTCTGGGTTGTTCATTATATTCTTGTTATGTGTGATCGGGGACCTGTGACTTTGTTTGTATTTCTTGACGCTTAGCGCATTAGATTGAGAAGACGGGGTCTAGCACTTATCTCTTCTCAGTTTAATACGTCGCGGGCTTGCTCGCGTCCCGATTCCCTAGTATTTTGGGAAGCGGGGCGTGACACCGGATCCTGATTTGGCAGTAAATTCGCTTCGGTGTTCGAGTTTGAGTCCGCTCCCGATCTTGTTTGATGTGGTGGACTCTATGGTTGGATGACTCGTTGATTCATCGACCCGTTAGCTTGATTGGACACGTAATTGGATGTATTCCGTTGTTTGCGTGCGGTTCGTTAACCTCGTCGCCTCGTTAATCCGCTTCGTCGCGTCTCACTTGGCTTCAGTGTTGTGGTCTAACGAACATGCTTGGATATATCGCTTGATGGTTCGTTGGTTTGTCGAATCACCGCGCCGAGCTGTGTTAAGGGACCTTTAGGCAGTTTTATACACCTACAGATACCCCCTCCAAAGTATTTCAGCCTCGTTCCTTTATGGAAGAGTCTGGAACACTTTGGATATGATTGTCCCAACCTTCAATCGGTATGACGGGACTTTGGAATGGCTTCTATTCTTGATTTCTTCAATCCTCCAGGCTATTCGGTGCTTTGTCAAATGGCTTCAGTGTTGTGGTCTAACGATCATGCTTGGATATATCGCCCGATGGTTCGTTGGTTTGTCGAATCACCGTGTCGAGCTGTGTTAAGGGACCTATAAGCAGTTTTATACGCCTACAGATACCCCCTCCAAAATATTTCAGCCTCATTCTTTTATAGAAGAGTCAGGAATAGTTTGGATATGATTGTCCCAACCATCAATCGGTGTAACGGGACCTTGGAATGGCTTCTATTCTTGATTCTTTTAATCCTCCAGGCTATTCGGTGCTTTGTCAAATGTCTGCAAGGGTTCCGGTGCTGCATTTATTGTCTGACCGTTGTCGGAATTTTGAACTTGAAGTCAATTCCTGATTTTCTGATCTTTAGCTCGTGTTTGCTGTTTCAACATAGAACCGACCATCGATTGTTGGCGTTGAGTCTTCATTTGCAACGCGTTGTCCGGCGTTTGACACAGTTTATACTCGTACGTCTGCTGGAGTCTTGAGAAGCAGTTTATACTCTTATACTTTTCGGAGTGTTGTTGAGTTATCCTTAAGAATATTTTTAGAAAAATACTCTCCAGAAACTTCTCAACAAAAATAAGGAATAGTTTATACTCGTATACCTTATTGGAGTACTAAGAAGCAGTTTATACTCGTATACTTTTCGGAGTACTTTTCATGTCCGAATGAGCTGAACTGGCCCGATAATGACCCAAAAAAGACAGTAATTAGGCTCAAAAAATCATCCGACCCTTCCGAATGTGTGGGAGAGGAATGAATAAATAAGGGACTGAACCATCGGTCGATTTGAAGTCGTTTCGATACTCGGTTCAGCTCAAATTTGAATTTTGGTTCAAATCTGGTTCAAACTAGTTCAACCTGGTTCAAGACTGGTTCAACCTGGTTTAAGACTGGTTCAGGACTGGTTCAACCTGGTTCAAGACTGGTTCAGGACTGATTTAGCCTGGTTCAGACTAATTCATCCTGGTTTGGCCTGGTTCAGCCTCCTTTGAACTGATTTAGCCTGGTCTGGTCTGGTTCAACTTGATCTGATCCGGTTCAGTCTGGTTCAACACTATAAAAGACCTTCTTTTCCTTCGTGAATACTATGATTGGCAGACCATAATACTCACATGATTTTTGGCAAACCCTCAGCCCTCAACGGGTTTGATAAGCCTTTACTGACTACCGTTTGAGTCGGGCTAGCATGCGGATTGTCTAAATCCATTCCGCATGTAACGTTGTGCTAAGAGAGTGAATTCTCTGAGACTTTGTGCTATGATGTCGAATACATAGGCTTTACCATTTGTTACGAGAATAGGCTACCCGACGACACGTGTTAGGTGTTGACTTTAGGATTTTTGGCTAACCCCCAGCCTTCAACAGATTTGATCCGTTCCGCATGTAACATTGTGCTAAGAGAGTGAATTCTCTGAGACTCGCCGCTACAACTTCGAATACGTAGACTTCGCCATTGTTACGGGAATAGGCTACCCGGCAACGTGTATTAGACGCTGACTTATCCCTACTTAGGTTTCGGGATAAAAGTCCCCAGAATCAGGTTCTGGTGTCTTCTTGGCCAGTAAAAGACTAACCCGGCGACGCGTGTTAGGCGTCAGCATATCATTTCTTAGGATTCAGGATGAAATTCCCCATGCGTGTAAGGCATGGATTTTAGTTTTATTAATAACAACCTGCCACAACCTGCCACAATGTTGAATATGTGGGCGTGTGTTCTTTTTAACGGTTAAGAACTAACCGGCAGCGCGGGTTAGGCGCAGACTTATCCCTGCTTAGGTTTCAGGATAGGATACCCCAGAATCGAACTCTGGTATCTTTTTCTACGGAGAAAGACTAAACCGGCAGCGCGTGTTAGGCGCAGACTTATCCCTGCTTAGGATTCGGGATAAACTTCCTAGGATGAATCCTAGATTGATAAATTCTTGGAAAAGGTTGGTGTGGGAAAGGAAAAATTTTATAGTTTATCTCCGGGTCTTCTGTCGGAAGGTTTGATTACCGAACTAAAGTTGAATTTCTCGTTTATCGAGAGTGAATTGTGGTTTTGGCCCTAACTGTAGGAAGGTTTGACCAAGCGGGAGTTTGAGGTGATCCTAACTATAGGAAGGTTTGATCACTCGATTTGAAAGTGGACCTCTCGTTCATTGGAGGAATCGAGAGGGGATTTTGGTTTTGGTCCTAACTGTAGGAAGGTTTGACCGAATGGGAGGTTTAAGACGATCCTAACTGTAGGAAGGTTTGATCGCTCAATTTATGGGCCTCTCGTTCATTGAAGGAATCGAGAGGGGATTTTGGTTGTGGCCCTAACTTTTATAGGTTTGACCTGAAAGCAAAGGGAGTGGAATACAAGTAGCAGTAGAAATACTGGTTTGTACTGGCCACTCGATGAAGGGGTTTGACGTTAAGTAATCAGGACTTAACACGTCAAGCTTTGGAAATTGCCATAAATTGGCGGACAGAAAATTTAGTGGACCCACCGTCAATTGACTTGATCAGTGGGGGATTTTTGTGAGGAAAGATTAATCTGTCAAAAGGATCGAATCTCGTCTCAACAAGATAACTCATGAGAATTAGTGAATTTGATAACAATAATGGAAAACATTCCAACCTTTAGAGTTTAAATGTGGATGTTTTACTTATCACTTTTATAGTGATTGGGTTATCCCTAAGAATATCACCCGTGGTATTCTTTCGGGAACTTCCCGATACATGAATAATCCACCCCCAGCTTCCCTTGTGGAACTGGGTCCGACATTGTACTCAGTTACATGACCGGGTTATCCTTAAGAATATTACATATAAAAATTCTCCAGGAACTTCCCGTGAAAGAAATGAAACAGTTTAGACTCATATACATGTTGGAGTATCAGGAAGCAGTTTAACCTCTTATACCGGTCGGAGGATTGAGAAGCAGTTTATACTCTTATACTTGTCGGAGTCTTAAGAAGCAGTTTATACTCATATACTTGTCGGAGTATTGTCGTTCTCATTTGGCTTATCCTAGCGCTATGACGCCGGCTTCAACCAATGTTTGGATGATATTCTTTAAAGTAAAGCAAGTCTTGGTGGGATAGAGGATCCTCCTATGGTACACGCAGTACTTCGGATCCATAGTATTGCCAGCTTCCTCCTGATTTGCGATAGGTGGTAGCTTGATCTTGTTGTTTTCAAGGAGGGATTCGAAGATGGCTGGAACGTCTTCGTCCTTGAAGGAATACTCTTTTTTGAGTTTCGGATCTGAAGTCTTTTGCTGTCTTCGGGGTTGCTGTTGTGACGTCTGATTAACATCAACAACCGTTGTAGGTGCCTTCCCTTCCTCATGGGAAATGAGACTCGGATCCAGAGGGTTAGCCATCGGTTGGCTTCTTTCGACCTTCTTCCTTCTGAGGAATCGCTCGGCTTGCTCTCCTCGGACCTTCAAATCCTTCCATGTTTTGGATGGTGCTATCCCCATTGCTTCCAACACGTCCAATGCGAGGTTGTTGTGGCAAGTCTGGAGAATGAACTCCTCAGTGATCGGGTCCCGACAGTTCATCGCCTTGTTCCGGAACCTTTTGACAAAGGTATCAACCAATTCCCCGTCTTTTTGTTTCTCATCAAGCAACGAACCGATGGATATCTCGGTGTCATCGTCGAAGAAGTCGGTGAGGAATTTAGTCTCCATGTCGTCCCAGCCATTCACACTTCCTAGCTTGAGGCGGCGATACCAATCGAAGGCGGCTCCACGAAGAGTGCCAACGAAGGACCGTACCATCAGAGGCTCATTACCAGAGATAACCCCTAGGTGTGATTTGAAGTAAATCAAATGCTGAGTGGGTGAACCCTCCCCATCAAACGGCGTGAAGTTAATTAGATTGAACTTCGCCGGATACGGGATTGATTCCCATTCTCTTTGGTATGGACAAGAAATGCCCGTCTTTTTCATCTCTTGAGCGGAAATCAACGTATTGATTTTGCTCTCGAGGCTTTTAATCTTCAAACTTTCACCTGTATTTTCGTTAGCACGATTCTGAGGTGGAAGTGTGGCGTTATGACTAGCATTCTCGATACCACCCCCTGCATTGACAGGAGGATTATTGGCATTATGAGCTTCATCTGCACCCGTGTCCTCATCTTCTTGATTGACCTGGTTACGATTACTTGATTCGCCTTGCTGGTTTGTCAGCGCTTGGATTTGTTGGTCATGCATTTCTCTCATATTCTGCATGGTCATCTGCATTTCGAACCTGAAGCTCTCCTGTTGTTTAGCCATGGCTTCTTCGAGCATCTTGGCCACTTGTTCCGTGCTTATCATAAGTGACTCGCGGGGTTGTCCTTCGCTGGATACTGTATTATCTGATGCGACCGCAGAGCAGGCATCCTATTTTTCATCTTCTGAAGGTAATCTTGTCTGAATCCTAGCATAAGTTCCTCGTATGATGGCTCCAGACTGCAGACGGGTTACACGCCGGGGTGCTTCAAGAATCGACTCGGGATTATCCTGTGTCGATGTCCCTTTGCTGGTCATATTAGTGGTGACCCTCGGAAATCCTCCATCTTCAACTACCATTCTTCTTTGTCGGAAACGCCTAGGCCTTGGTTTTGGCGTTTTGGTACTGAGCCTTTCGAAAACCGAAATTCTTTCGGGGACTGTCTTGATGCAGTTGCACTCAGATAATACTGTCCGAATGAGTTTGGATCAGGGGCATTGAGTTTCTAGTTCTCAAGGACTCCTTTTCCTGGTTTTATTTGTACCCCCACCATGATAGTACAACTCATCGGTTTGAAGGTTGGAGTAACCTATCGTGTGTTGGCACGACTTCTCAGGTATAACGCTATCGTCATCAGACGATAATGTTTCCTTCTGAGGGCAAACTACCTTCCTTGGGCTTTCAAGAGTCACGCGCCTCGAAACATGCCTTTGTGGGCGTGAATTCTCAGCTGGCTCCTGGACTTCAATGCGCAAATTGGTGCGCCTAGCTGCCCTGCTCTCTTTGTCATGTTGAGGGTGGTGGTGACTCCCAGCATGTTGAGTCGTTCGGGGCTTCTTTATCTGGCCCAAACGTTCTTGAACTAGAGCTTTGCATCGCTCATCGGGAAGTGGACCGAGGTGCTCCAAAACTGACCTCCTTCTTCGGGATGGTCCTGCGGGATCTCCCGGAGCAGCTATGGGAATTATCGGCGATTTAGGTTGGTTCGCCGGAGGTTGAACTTGCGTTGAAGGCTGCAATGATTGTTCCTTAGCCCGAATCGCCACTTCAGACTTCGGCCTCTATACTTGGCGGATTGGTGGCGGCTTCTTGGCCACTTCCTTCTGCAGTCTTCTGCGGGCTTCTTGGACTTGAGCCCGTGCTTGCGCTGACAGTGCGCGGCGCTTGTGAATGCGCTCATCAAGTGTTGAACGATTCCGTTTGACATGGATCCATTCATTCGTTGGCGGTTTGGAGGAGCTGCCATTCATTGTTTGTTGAGGTTGTTTGCCTCTCCTGCTCTTCAGATCCGCGTTATAGCGGATTCCGTCAGTAGACTCCATTGCCTTCGCGAATTGCCGCGCCAGGCGTTGACGTCGCCTCTGGCGGGCTCTCTTTGAGAGAGTTACTACACCCTCAGCGGCGGAGGCATTGGCGAGAACAGATTTGACCTGGTTGAAGGTCGGTGGAGCTTCACCCGATACAACTTTGGCATCAATTAGGGTGAGATCTTCGTTGGTACTCTGCACTTCTTCGTACCAACGGACTTTTCTCCTGGAGGAGAACTTCTTGGACTTGAGGGGGGAGGTGGATCCGGATGAGGATGATAGATATTCCTTGAACTTTTGTTGGTCGAATTCATACTCGACCTCCTCCTCGACCGGGATCAAGATCCGCGGCTGCGACGCAACGATCTCGGCAGCGAGATCGGTGGCTCCCACTGTGGTCGCCAGATTGTTCGCGGGGAAAATCGTTTTCATTGACGTCATTGTTTTCACAGTTTATCGGTTACAAAAGATCCGGTCTTTTTATAAGATCCGGTTACAACAAAATCAAAAAATCTTAAAAGATTACAACTTTCCTTTTCTGGAACAAATCGCAAGATCCTGTTTTGCGGTCTCTTGCTTGTGTGGGTTCTTTGCCTGCGCCTGGGTTAATCCGTGGACCACCGCGCGATCTTGATCCGGTCGGATCTACATGGTATGACGGGTGTTATTTTACAAAGGAAATAACAGCCGAGGGGATTATTTCACCAAGAAAATAATAGCCCTAAGTAATCGAAATCGACCAAGCGAAATCGATACTCTTCTCGGGATCAAAAACCAAGTTTTGATCCAGAGGATGACCGTGTGGATCTCAAATCTGATCTCTCTCAAACTCCTACCTTATTTGGCGTGGATGATCGCCAAGCACCAGATCTGAAAAGTCCGAGTCTTCAAAGCTCCAAAACTCTGAAGTTTAGCTCTCAATCCAGCAGAGTTTTCACCTCAAAAGTTCAACCCTCTTTAGCCTTCAACCTCTCAAAAGTCCAACCCCTCAAAAATAAGCCCTCCTTCTCTATTTATAGGCATCTCAATCCAGATCTGGGCTCAGATCTGGGCCCAGATCTGGGTGGCTCGGCCAAGGTGGCTCGACCACCTAGGTGGCTCGGCCACCCAAAAAGGCTGGCTCGACTACCGAGCCACCTTGGGGCCGCCGAGCCACACTTGGCTGGCTCGGCTTGGACCGAGCCACCAAGTGGTGGCTCGGTTTTGGCCGAGCCGTCCAGGTGTTTGGTTTTGCGCCCGTTTTCCGGTTTCGCGGTTTATCCGAACTTCATTTCTATCTGGACTCTAATTTGACAATCCGGATCCTGATTTGGCAGTAAATCCGCTTCGGTGTTCGAGTTTGAGTCCGCTCCCGATCTTGTTTGATGTGGTGGACTCTATGGTTGGATGACTCGTTGATTCATCGACCTGTTAGCTTGATTGGACACGCGATTGGATGTATTCTGTTGTTTGCGTGCGGTTCGTTAACTTGTCGCCTCGTTAATCCGCTTCGTCGCGTCTCACTTGGCTTCAGTATTGTGGTCTAACGAACATGCTTGGATATATCGCTCGATGGTTCGTTGGTTTGTCGAATCACCGCGCCGAGCTGTGTTAAGGGACCTTTAGGCAGTTTTATACGCCTACAATGATCTCACTAGCGCTTTAACGCTCGTTGTTTTTCCTCTTTTTAGGCAGCGAGCCAGGCGTTCGGAGAGTCGCAGGTTGATGGTGATGTAGTTTAGCTTCCATCATTATTCATATTAGTAGTTTATTGTTTATTTTTAAACATTTATAGTTGTATTTTATTTTGTAATGGTTGAATGCCTTAGTATTATTTTACTTGACTCTATGTATTGGGATATTTCATATTTATTTTAGTTTAACAGTTGTACTTCATTATATTCAGTTGGAACATGATTCTCTCATTTCCTTTATTATATTCATTCCACTCATATCTTTATCTGCTTTGTACCTACACTTATTTATTGTTGATTCCACTAGAGAGAGATTATTATGATAGTAAAACGTGTTGTTGCACTGTGTGTGGTGCATGGCAGGTTTGACATCCTTGGGTTCACCTTGGACTGTAGCTTTGTGTGAAACCAGGGCCATCACAATTATAAATTGTCCCTTTAAAATCCAAAAATTATAAATAACCTCTAGAAAATATTAAAATTATGAACAATCCTCTCAAATTTTAAAAAATGACAAATATGCCTAGAAGTAAACAAACTCATGAAAATTTTATAACTAGCCCCTTGAAAGTTTTGAAACTTACAAATATCCCTTTGAAAATTTTAAAAATAGCCACTGGAAAATTTTACAACTAGCCCCATGAACGTGGCTAAAATAATAAACAGTGTGCTAAAAATTTTAAAATATTACAAACAACCCTTTGAAAGTTATGAAAACTACAAACACCCTCAAGGAATTTACAAAAACATCCTAAAATTTTTATATGTTATAAATAACTCCAAAAGAAGTTTACAAAATAACCCATGAAAACTTTACAACTATCCATTAAAGTTTCAAAATTATTAACAACCCTCAAAGCTTCACAAATTGTCTTCTAATTTAACATATTATATTATAATATATCATTGATGTAGGGAATGGATGCAAAGGTATAATGGTCATGGAAATTCCTGTGTTTGTAATATCAAGGCATGACAGAACCTCCTACTACCCATTTTGGGGATTAGAGGAAAAACCTAATCTAATTCGTGTACAATCCTAGGCAAACCAAATATGAAGATTGATTAAATCTCATGACATTGAAATCCCAGGTAGTTTTTAGTCTTTAAAAATCATAAATTTTATTTAGAATTGTGAAGGAGATTGATGATTAAGCTTTCTAATTTTGAAGTTCAAACTTAAGATTGTAAAATGTCTAAGAAAAACTCTACCACTCAAACTATCTACTATAATTGGTAAAATAAATTCTATTTTCTTTTTCTCATAACAAAGCAAAAAGAGGTACTCATTATCTCTTACTTCATAAATATTTAATGTATTAGTTAATAGATGATTTATAAGTTATAGTCTATAAAGAAATCAATCATATGTCTTATTACAACATGTTAGCTTAACATATTCGAAGAGCGTATAAACCAACATATATAAACAAAAAAGATCAAAATAATCTGTGTGAGAATGAGCTTAATAATTGTTTAATTTATAATAATTTAAATTTATTATTGATTAGGATATGATAGATTTAGAATGTATTATATAGACAGATCAAGGGCACCACGGAATGATTTTTCCAAAGTCACGCTTATAAAGGGATTATGACTTACTTTTATTTTAACTGAGACTATTTTAAAAAAAATTATCACTAATATTCTAATAAATTAAACTCATTTCATATATCTAAAGTTCATTGCACGGTCAACAACTAGCTCACTTTATTGAAAAATTCTTCAAGGACCCAAAATATGGGACCAATAAAGGGGACAAGTGAGGTGTTCCCCTCCTATTGGATAATGAGTTGGCCATCATTAATGATGGCCAACTCATTATCCAATAGGAGGGGGACACCTCACTTGTCCCCTGTATTGGTCCCATATTTTGGGTCCTTGTAGCAAAGCTCCACTTTATTTATTGGCTGATTAAATAACTAGACCTAGTTATAATTTAGGGTTAATTGCGATCGGATCCCTATAGTATCATTGGAAATAGAGCCCCTAAAGATCTATTTTTCTGAAAACTAACCGCGTGAATTTTTTTCACTCTTAAAATCATTTAAAAGTTTGAGGAGACTGGGTACACTTTCTATACTTCACTAGTACAAAACAGGCCAGCCCAAACGGTTTGGATAGGTTCACTTAAGAGTTATATTCTCATCTGGGCCAATACTGCAAGGGGTCTATTCGCCACAAATAAAACTATAGGCATCTTTTTGCTATTCAATAATACTAGAGGGGATGTATTAAGGGTGTAAACGGTTTGGATACGACTTAGATATGATACTCACCATATTTATATTTGCTTGTCATTCATGGATACAAATACATATATGCCTTGGTAAGGAAAAATCATAACCAAATCTACTAAAATCGAATACAGATACTGATATACATGTTGATGTATATGCCGATATATATGCGGATACAAAACAGATATGAGAAAAAAATTAAAAAAATCAGTGTGTATGGTATAAGAGAGTTCATTAATATAATTTATATTTGAAAAGCTAGAATTGAAACTCTTGATCATCAGAAGTAGTCTCAAATTCATTAATCTAAAGATTTAAATAATTGCATCTTTATAATTAATATATATTCGGGTATTTTAGATACGAATTTGGATATTTCACTATAAAACTATATCTGTAATTATATCCTATTGCTTATAGATTTGAATAACCATATTCATACTCTAACGGATATGAATATCGATATTTCATTGGGTACAAATACAATTTGCCACCCCTAGGATATAATCACAATTAAACCTATAATTTATTTTGTGTGATCCATACTAGATTCAGGTCAAACCATCTGACGAGATCCAGATTTCCCCATCAAACAACTATGTCCAATTTCTGTAGTCATTATTGAATAACTCTTTTTAGACCCAAAATATGTGACCATATGTTGGACAGATGATGTGGAAGCATTTTTCCTCATTTATTGTGTCCTTTTGTATTCCAACACGGACACATGAAAATAGTATTTAAGGGTAGTTTTGAGATCTTCAAATTAGAGCTAGGTTTCTTTTTCTTTGTATGGTTGTTTGGTTGGCCGCTTGAGCCCTTCATCTAGTGAATGACAATATGCAACCAATGCAAAATAAATGGGGAATCAAAGATGATGACTTTCTCTTCATGAGTTTTCTCCTCTAATTATTCTCAATAGGCCTGGAACACTAGTAGAAAACTGAGTATTGGCGACGGGGTATTGGCGACGGATTTGACATCCGTCGCCAATACAAACATTGGTGACGGAACATTGGCGACGGGGAGCGTCCCGTCGCCATTGTTTGTATTGGCGACGGATTTGATCCGTCGCCAATGTTTTTCCGTCGCCAATAAGTATTGGTGACGAAAAAACATTGGCGACGGATCAAATCCGTCGCCAATAAGTATTGGCGACAGATCAAATCCGTCGCTAATAACTATTAGCGATTAGATCCGTCGCCAATACATATTGGCGACGGATTCAAATCCGTCGCCAATACTTATTAGAGACGGATTCGATCCGTCGCCTATGTTCCGTCGCCAATATTTATTGGTGATGGATTAGATCCGTCACCATTACTTATTGGCGACGGATCTAATCCGTCGCCAATACGTGTTGGCGACGGATCTAATCCGTCGCCAATGTTCTGTCGCCAATACTTATTGGTGACGGATTCAAATACGTCGCTAATACTTATTGGCGACGTATTCGAATCTGTCGCCAATACTTATTGGTGATCCGTCGCCAATGCTAATGTGTCCATCATAAAAAATTAACATTAGTGATTGATTATCCCATTGTTAATGAGTGGCCCAATAAAAAATTAAGAATTATTTTAATATTAGTCCCTCAAATCTATAATATTTTAAATGTAGTCCAATACTATTTTGTTCCACGCAGGTAGATGATAGCTTGAGAGCTGAGGACGTGGAAGTCTATTATGATCCAGGACAGTTGTTTGGCAGCCTTCTCAAGGCCCCCCTGCTCCCCTCTAGCGTCGCCGTCGAGGAGGCTGTAGTCACATGTCACTGGAGGCATGTCTCTTCTTCAGAGAGAAGTGATGTATGCTTCCTGAATTTGAATTTGCTTGGAGAACGAATCTAGTAGTTTTCTCGTTAATAAATGAATGGATGTTTGATGCAAGTTTCCGATATGAATAAATAAGGGCTAAATTTCACAAACTACTCCTTCACTTGGGCCGTTTCTGTCATAACCCTGTGAACTATTTTTAATGCTATGAAAGCTTTCTTAACTTGACATCTCGGATTCTCTACAATCTTGATTGTAAAGAATGCATACAATTAGTTAGGTGTGCTACTACTATTGGCTAATCTCAGTGAATCCACAACTAAAGGTATTTCATATTATTTAGATAGTTAATATCAAAATTTATTTAAAGTAAAAATGATGAGAAAATGGTGAGATACCAATGAGAATATCATTTTTAGTTATACGTGGTACGAACATGTAACCATATTGATCTTGCTATTGATATACCAGAACTTATCATAGCCCTTTTTAACTAATTAGGAATTCTATATGTTAATTTTAAAATTTATTTATTTTTATTCTTTATGCTAGTAGATTAGATGACCTCTACTACTATTGGCTTCGTTTACATATGAACTTGAGCCTGTAAACATCATTAATGAATTTGAGAAGAGCTAAATTAGATTTAATCACTAAAAACCGGATGAAAATAGTTTGGATAGAGTTCTCTTGGAGTTTTTATAAGGTTAAGAGGAGAAAGAGCCGTCAAAATTGAGTTCGAGCGAATATGATATATGTTAGAGAATTTTTTTTTAATGAATATGGGTTTCCACGTTTAAAAGTTAAGAGAAACTGATAATAATAGTTAGATTTAAAGGAATATTTCTTTAAATTTAACCGGTTTTAACTAATTGTAAATATTGTGATGATTTGAGGGATGTAATAGAAATTTTCATGATTTGAGTGAGTAATTTGTAAAAGTGCCTTTTTTAAAAAAAAATTTCTCCATTTTTAAAGTGCTGCCTAATGAGAAGTAAGTTATCTTGTATCCGAGAAATTCTTGCCTTTTATAAATCTAACTAGCGTTAACCAGGGGACCTAATAGTATATATTGTGATGATTTGAGGGATGTAATACAAATTTCCACGACTTGAGTGAGTAATTTTGAAATATTGAAGATTTGAGGGACCGATTTGGAAATATTGAAGATTTGAGTGTTACTATTGAAATAATCCAATGATTCACTCTTAACTTAAGGATCTAAGAGGAAAATTGGTAATCTATTCCTTTATACAAATAGGAGGATCAGAGATTCACTGTTCATGCTACAGTAAATGTTACAGTAGTATTTACTGTAGCATTATTACTGTAGCTAATAATTAATTAAAAATATTACTGTAGCACACGGGTATACTGTAACGTGATAAGATGCAGCAAATCTTCGAGGCCAAACGTCTGCAAGAGAGCTTGGGAACTTGTTGTGCAAGGTTGCAAATGTGTGCCTAAGGCGGGCTAAGGGCACTTGTGACAACGAAGATTCGTGCCCGTGTTATGCAACGATGACCACACGTGGAGGCATGCATAAATTCCCGTAGGATAAGATTGTGAAGTTGCTTGGATTGCCTGGAGGTCTCAAATAGGTAAATATGTGATTTAGTTCTGTCAGTGTGATCTTATTACGTACGTTTGATTGTGAGTCTGGTTTTCTTTATTATTTGTTGTGCGCCGCGGAAGCCCAAATCGACAATACAAAAGCACACACAAGAACAATAGTAGACCACAAATTCTCTCTCTCTCTCTCTCTCTCTCTCTTTTTCCTCATTCTCCATATCTCACCCTAGCAGCCGCCGCCGCAGGATCCAGCCACCCGCGTCGCCCGCGACCCGCCTCCGCCGGATCCAGCCACCCGCGTCGCCGCGACCCGCCTCCGCCTGTAAACATTCATTCTTTTTCCTTTTTTTTTGGTCGGGGATTTTTTTTTCTTCTTTCTATGTTTTGTTTTATGGAGGGGAAAGAACGGTGGGGGATAGAAGCGTAGGGGAGTATAGATTTTGTTATTGTTATTTTTGATGAAAGAGATGAGAAATCATCTGCTGGCCAAAAAATGACTTTATTCCTCGTTAAAAGTCTGCAATGTGGTGATCTCCGCTTGCTAACAAGTCTGTTATATATAGGAGAGCTTAGCAAGTTAAATTAATAATATTTTAATTATTTTTTCGATTCCTGGCGTGATAGTTGGCTTGGCTACACATGGGTTTTGGGAAACTTGAGAATAGGACCACGTAAATGTCCGATTGCTTTTGAAGTTGAGAGGAGGACAATTGAAAGGAGGGAATTCTTCAAGTGATTTCATTGTTTGGAATCCTTTCTTCCATATATCCAAAATTTGCGTATGTAAATAGATCTTTATCTGAAACATAATTCAGTAAGAATTTGGATCTTAATGTATGTATAAATATCCAATTGCTAATACTCCGTAGACAAAACAAGGTGGCATCTTATAGAAAAGAGCCAATGATTCATGCTAGTCAGGAGAAATTGAGATGACATATATAAATTTTACCAGATAATTGTGAGAACTTAATCCAAGAAGATGAGTGTTGGATGCTAAAAACAAGCTGGCAGTTAGTGAAATTCTCCACAAGTCATGAGAACGCAATGGCAACTGTCCTTAGATTTAGCTTTGCCCGCATACTTAACTACTTTGGTGGTTTTCAAGACATAACTACCTTGGGTTTATATGCAGTTCTTGGTGTTCATAGGTTTTATGTTTGTCAATCAATTTGTTAGCTACGATGCTCTAGTTCTAGATAGATAGCATGAGTTTGCACTTTTTAAGTTAATTTTTAAGTCATTTTGTAAGACAATTTTTATTCTTCACCTAACTAATTAAATATTTTGGACTTTGATTGTACTAAATCGCAGCCTCATTATTCGAAGTTCGAACGCCTCCATCCTCAACTCCAACCACCGTCGGCATCCTCCACCTCCTTGAAAGGTTTTTAGTCTTCACATATTTCTAGTTTTTTGTTTTTTAATATTATAAACTTATTATGCAATTAATGTTGTTGATTGATCATATTATGCAAATGTAGTTATCCTAAACCTAAATTACCTATTTTTAACTCTACTTTCACAAAAATGTTGTCTTACCCTAATCCTAACCTTAATATCGTAATAATCCAACAATAACCAATACTATTCATGTCTTACTAAAACTTAACTTAAATGTTACTCTAATGCCAATTAATGATAGTGTGATATATAACACAAAAATATGTTATATATCCATTATAGGTGAATAAAAAGTTAGTTAACGGTAGCCGTAGATCCCCGTCCAATAGCATCAGCTAATCGAGGTGCAAAGCTATATGATCACTTTCTGGGAGCTACTCCCTATGCTCGGATCGAGCATAAATATTTGTGTGAAAATCCGGTTAGATCAAAATATTAAAACTCAACTCATGTTATTATTTTCATACTTTATTAGAAATAACTTGAAATTTGATTATTCACAGGACGCCTTGACTATGCCGCCAACTCTTCTTGCTAAAAGAGCATATACACCACCCGAGGGCTATGATAAGGAGGGAAAGATGATGAAAATTAAGGATATGCATGTAAGTATAAGCTTAATTTCATATTGGCACACATGTATTTCTAATTAGAATTCATCAATGTTCGAATACCATTTATTTATGTGTGTGGAGATTCGAATATTTGTGGACCTTTTATTGACCAAAAATAGTGGTATTAATAATCAAGTTATCCAACCTTCTTATATGTTATGACTAGTAGATGACAAGAGCGAACCAGAGTGGGCCCACGATAATCACTCTTCTCCTCGTTTGGCAAATATGCATGATTACATACCACATCTTATAATTATCAAAATTAATTAACTTGAGAAGACAATTATCAGTAATTAGTGAGTAATTTTTTAGTTTTTTAACTTTTAGGGGTTTTTTTGGGGTTTCACAAACATCAACGACGGCTTGTAAGACCAAATAGCTGTAATTTAATTTCACTTGAAAAATGAATGCATAATAATGTGTTGTTACCTTCAAATTTGAAAATCCATCTTCTCTTTTATTCTGAAAATCAATTTCTAGACAAGTATATGCTTTAGCTAGCTTGTCCAATTACGAGCGTCAGTGTTCATTGCGAAGGTCTTCAATTCTCAGCCTCCAGGCACAATAACCACCTGCTCATAAAAACCACCAGGTGCTTTTTCTGCAGTTCAAATAGAACAGTGACCCAATACTATTTTCAGCACTGTTTCAACTGAATTCTATTTCTTTTACTTTTTATGCACTAGGGAAAAAAAAATCCGAATATTTTATTTGACATGAATATTCTCGCTTTTATTTGAATAATTTAAGGTGAGCAATCTATTGCTTTCCTGAATTCAAGCTTGCTATTTGTTATTTGTTATTTGTTATTCTATTACTATTTGTTATTTGTTATATGACTATTCTATTGCTATTTGTTATATAGGAGGCGCTTGAAGCTTCACAAGACTTTGTCTTGTCCCAGTCTCAGAGCATAGAGAACACTCCTACCGATCCTAATCGCATGACTAGAGAGCAGTGGAGGGAAATTGTTGATGGAGTTTATGGCTCTAGACCAATCAAGAAAGGGAGGGTGCCTTTATCAAGTGCAAAAGTTAGGACAGTCTCCACTAGCAAGAATGTACAAAACAACACGTCCGTGACCTCAAAGCGACCATATGGGACATCGTACGTCGTGGCTAAAATTGGACGGTATTTAATGGACAATGTTCAACCCTCCATGTTTTTTCAATTTATTCCCATTATTACGCGCGAGCTAGGAGGTGCACAATCGACTTGGGATGTTGTGCAGCGCCTCAGTGATTGTCCATCGTTGAAGGAGATTCTTCCTGAGTCGATATACTTAGAGATATTTAAGTTGGCGTTTAACGAGCATGAAGTTCATGGTGATGGAGAGGTATGTATGACATGACATATATGTATTTATTATGATACTTCTGGTATATATATCTTATTATTGGTAATCCTGACATAAAAGATGAAACCGTCTTCTAATCAACATGTAGATATACTTTTCATGAACATCAACAGGTCTATATTTCTTGATAAACATTGTCATTATTCACCGATAATTCATAAGCTTAAGCATTTTGGAACATACAACATCACTTCTGATCAGTGCAAATGGAACATACAAATATCACAATTTTATAAATTCCTATTAATATAGGAAAGAAGATACATAAAGTACATTTGAACAAATGCCAAGCAAATCTTAGGGAAACAAAAGCTTAATTAAATGTTAGTAGGAAAAGTAACACAACGATGGTTCATTCCTTACAAAAATACTCACCCTTTAACAAAAATAAAAGGAAGCCACTAAAGCAAATCACTGCAAAAGCCTTCATCTATATGCTTCTAAAGAATCTTTGGACACATCTTTTCTTGATTAGGAAGCTTTAGCCCTTCTTCTTTCAACAACAGTCCCTTATAAAAGTTGAGAGATTTGGAAAAGTAAAAGGCAATTTTTGGCTAAGTGTATTTATTATGATATTTTTTGTATATATATATATATATCTTATGTGGAGTGATAATATTTTCAGGTTGGAGGAGGTACTCCCGTAGGGAGCAGCAATACGATACGACGTTCTAATGATGCTGATAACAGGGATGCCGACAACGACGAGGAATGAGTGATACTTTGTGTTAATACATATTATGACTTTTGGATTTTACATATATGTAGTATATTTGTGATTTTATTGCGTAGTGAATGAATATTATTTGAGCATGTGAGATATATTGTGATTGTGATATATGATGAGTATTATTTGATATTGTGGATTGATGGATGAAATTGAATGAGTATTCATTTGGAATGTGAATGAATATCATGATTGATTTTATGATATGTTGGTAAATATTGTCATTGAATTGATGTTGATACAGGTTATATGTGTATTCTCTCGTATGGGAGGCTATCAGAATCTAATTTTTTTTTTGCGTAAATATATACATTGGCGACGGATTTCCCCATCACCAATAAACATTGGCGACGGGAAAATCCGTCGCCAATGTTTTAAACATTGGCGACGGATTTCCCCATCGCCAATGCACATTGGCGATGGAAAATCCGTCG
>NC_033800.1:106153771-106164352 GCF_001876935.1 Asparagus officinalis
TCCCGTCGCCAATGTTTAAACATTGGCGACGGATTACCCCGTCGCCAATGTTTAAACATTGGCGACGGATTACCCCGTCGCCAATGTTTAAACATTGGCGACGGATTACCCCGTCGCCAATGTTTAAACATTGGCGACGGATTACCCCGTCGCCAATGTTTATTAGCGACGGAAGTAACCCGTCGCCAAAGAAATCCGTCGCCAATAGTCGTCCGTCGCCAATAAGTATTGGCGACGGGTAAACCCGTCGCCAATACTTATTGGCGACGGATTTATTGGCGACGGAAAGAAGCCCGTCGCCAATATGTATTTGTGACGGATTTTGGGGCATTGGCGACGGATTTCCCTGTCGCCAATGCCCTGTTTTCTACTAGTGGAAAAACCAAATCGTTACCATTCTCTCTTGGTGGGTAGCTTCCATTAGGGCTGTCCATCCGGGCCGGCCCGGTCCGGAAAACTGGGTCCTGGCCGGGCAAAACCGAGGCCCGGGCCCGATAGGCCCGGTTATTTTTATTTTTATTTATTAATTTTTATTTTTTTTTTAAAATCCCCATAAATCATAAAATATACATAAAAATTATAAAAAATGACATAAATTTTTTTAATTACTTAAAATGACAAAAATTATAAGTATAAAAAATTATAAAAATAAAAGATAATAAAAATAACTTCTTTATTAATAATCAGTAAATCCCTTACAAGTATAAATTTATTTCGCAATTCGTCGCATCAAGATGAGTGCATCCCAACTAGGTTGGCACCTACTCACCTATATCACTATCATTTGTAACTTTTTTCAAAATAATTCATTACAAATTTAAAGCTAAGAAATAAAAATTATAATTTGATGAATATTATCTAATCTTTACCTATCTGCTAGTCCCAACTCTTCAAATTTATCTTTAATTCTAGCCATCCGATCGATGCCTTATGTTCGCTTCTCGTACCTCCACCAATCTTGTAAGCACATCATCGCTTGTACAGTATACGAATATAAGCATGTCCTATGATCGTCGATCAAACGTCATGTTGTGCTGAATGCGGATTCCAAAGCTACCGTCGAAACCTGCACTGTTAATAAGTCACGAACCATGGTGGAAAGTATAGGATATGAAACTGATCCATATACTCTCCACCATTGTAAAATATCTAAAGTATTTCCTTGACATTTAACTAAGAAAGCATATAAATATTCATCTATTTCAGAAACCTCTAATACTAATCCAAGTTCAGATCCACCAGTTAGTTCAGCTATCATTGCATACCTATCAAAACTTACACTTTTTACCTCAGCCTGTGCTCGAAGGCGCCGAAGCTGTAGACTGTTGTGCAGCTGCACCATGTCTAGCTGCATACTCATCATATAATATTTGAAAATAATTTCTAATAGCTAAATAATGAAAAGTGGTAGTAAGGATGGATCCATCATCTAAGTCTATAATCTGTCCACCATACAATGATTGTAACAAACTTTAAAGGCCAATATCCTTCAAACATGGATCAATAAGAACCCCTAAACCAAAATTATGAAGAATAGGCCTAAAATACTTATTAAATTTACTCTCCATTTGAAAAATTACAGCTCCAAAAATATCATCCATACGATATTTGGCAATTTTTTTGAATATTTAAAATTTGTAAAGCATCTAAAGTAATTATTGGATAATAACAGCCAGATAATAACATTGTAGCATCATAAAAGACTTATAACATCTCATTTAAATTACATATAATTGTCCATTCATCTTTAGTTATTCCATAAGTACTACCAGAGCTAGAACTAGAAACATAAAAATTTATAAAATTATTTATAATTTCTTTATATTTTATTGCTACACTTAACATTGCATAGGTGAAATTTCACCTATGGTCAACATATTTTGGAATTAGTCTGAGCTTATAATTTTTTCTTTTACAACATTGTTTTCATATTTTAATTCTCATTTCAGAAGTATTATGCATATTAGCAACTGTTCTAACATTTTCTATCATGGGTATAATTTTAGAGAATGCACTTTGAATAATTAAATTTAAAATATGATAGATACATCTAATATAAAAAAGTTCACCATGACATGACAATGACAGAGTTGTTTTGATAAAATCAATAGCTACATTGTTATTACTTGAATTATCTAGTGAAAAAGAAAATATTCTTTGATCAATTTCTAGTTTCATAAGTTCTTCAATTATTAAATTTGTAATATTAATACCCATAAGTTCTTCAATTATTAAATTTGTAATATTAATACCAGTATGTGACTCTTCAATTACAATAAAAGAAACAACTCTTTTAAACATTTGTTTTTGTAATATTAATACCAGTATGTGACTCTTCAATTACAATAAAAGAAACAACTCTTTTAAACATTTGTTAATTTTCATTAATCCAGTGTGCTGTGATACATAAATAACCAATTTGCACTCTAGATATCCAAATATCAGAAGTTAAAAAAATTTACAGTTTAAATTTTTAAAATAAGAAATTATTTTTTATTTTTCCTCCTGATAATATTTTAAAATATCACATTGACAGGTTTGACGAGAAAATTTTGTAAATACGGGATAAAACCATCTCTAAACAAATCTTTAAATTCATCATCTTCTACTAATTTAAAAGGAAGGTTTTTAAGAACGATAAACTTGATTACGCATTTCTTAGCTCGAGCAGCGTCCTAATTCCAACTACCGTGACTACTAGAAGAGGAGGATTGAGAAATCATAAATTGTCGGATATCACCTTGAGGATTCTGGCCTTTGTTGTGTTTTTCTATATGGTGTTTAAGGTGTTAAACCCTAAGGCCGCTAAGAAAGAACCCTAGAGGGAGGGTGAATAGGGTTTATGCTAATCTAATCTGATTTTATGCCAATTAAAAGTAATTAACAAATATATCCTAGCAAGTATGATATGCTAAAAGATATGTGCAAGGATATACAATATAAACAAGGGTAAACAATATGATCATGTAACAATAGCGATATAACAATATGCAATAATAAATATGCTAATGTCAAACCCAAACTCAAGGAAATGATCACGGAGTTTGGACCTTCTGTCCTACGTCTCCGCTCCCTACTCCCAGGGAGAATCCACTACATAGCCCGGTTTGGAAGTCGGAACTTCTCTACACACTCGGTTTTCTAGCTAACCGAAAACTCTACACACTCGGTTATCAAGTCAACCGACAACTCTCACAAATCCTCAAAATGTACATACACAAGCTACAACCTCAAGTGTTGGTCCTCACGTATCGACTCTCTCAAGTGCTCGGAATTATCACCTCTCACTAGGCCACCGACGCTACTCCTCTTAGTATCGACTCCGTCCGCACCACACACTCTTCTCGGTGTACAAGTGTAATACAATGTTATCTCACAATGAAGGCTCAATACAAATAAATCGTTCTCTACAATAGATGAGAACACAATGTAGGCTCACACTCTAAGTCAAACAATCTCACAACCCAAATTATACTAAGTATGAAAATACAATAAGCTCAAATGTTGTGTGTGTACAAAGAGATAAATAAAATTAACTAAACTCAATATAAACACTAGCTTAATAAAATAATAATCAAACAATAAAATGTAAACCTAGATTGAGTTTAGAAAACTTCTCCAATAAATGATAAGAGTGAGGGAGAGATGATTTGAAGCTCAAACACCAAAAATTATCTCCTCAAGCCCTTATGAAATTATGTTCACAAACGAAACTCTTAAACAAGGCTTAAACACCTTTAAACAAACTTAAACAAGCTTTAAACCCTTGTTAAACTTTTCTTAAAACATTCTCTTAGTTGGATGAAGAGCTGAAGGCAATGGGGTATTTATACCCACTCAAAACTTCAGCATAAACCCCAAGGAAAAGACCAAAAACATATAAACAAACAAATCAGAAAACTAGCCGTTACTGTGCAACGGCTCTCTGATAAGTCGACTTATGAGTCGACTTAAGAGTTGCCTTATATGAGTCGACTCAGCAGAAGAAAAATCACAACTGCGCTGCACTTCGTGAGTCGACTAAGGAGTCGACTAGACATGCACTAACCTGAAGTGCACAGAAAAACTCAACTTTAAACTGGGTTTAAAATATCAAATAAATTCAGAAAAATGTAAAACTTTGGAAAATGATTGTAGGCATGATAATACACATGCTACAAAAATTGGTTATCTAAAAGGACCTCCCAAATATAAAATATCATCATTTTACAAAATAGTCCAAAACATGAAAATATAAACACATGAGTTTTGACATTTTTAGCTTAATCATGTTTGGAAACATTACCAAATGAATATATAGACTTAATAGAAGATGTATATAATTATTGTTAAGTCCATATACCAAGAAAGCAATATTTTCACAAAAATACTTATTTTGCAAACTTTCAAAACAACAAACATGATTTCATTGAACTAAATAAAATTGATATTGATGAAATCATATGTAAGCATATAAACATGAAACAAAAATGTATTTTCTAATTATATTCAATTGTTTCATATTTAAACTTGAAAAACCAAAATAATAAATATGAAAGATGTAAATTCATATTTATATAAACTTGGAAACCAAAACTAAATTGTATATATGTATATATATATATAACTATGTATATATATATATATATATGAAAACCAATATAATGTGTGTGTATAATTGATTGAGCTTAAAGTACCAACACACATAATATAAACCTAAACTAATGTTACCCAAGCTTGATCTTGATCTTCATTGTAGCTCAACTTGGTAAACTTGGATGAAGCTTGTAATTGGATCTTTAACTTGATAGCAAGGCTTTACTCTACTATTCCGCCAACCTCCATTTGATATGATCGTTATGGCATAATCCTTCCATCCTCTAACAAATTGTTTGTTTATAATAAATAACAAAATACAAATACTAGACAAACAATATTAGATGTAAATTATTTGTTAAATCATCATGAAAACAAGAAGGCCAACAATCTTCCCCTTTTTGATGATGACAAACAATTTACGAAAAAGATATATGCATGAATGAAATGAATATATAAATTATAATTCATATGCATATAAACAAGGAAATATATACTCATAATATTTCTCCCCCTTTGACAACATCAAAAAGGGGAAAACAACAAGAATGAAGAGTGCGAAAGCTCCCCCTATCAATATGCATGAGTGAGTATAAAACAAGTATAGGGAATAGCTCCCCCTATTAAAATACCATATAGAATATATGAAATAAAAGCTAAGGCAAAAACATGTGAGTAAGCATAAATGAAAGATATGCTAAATATAACTCACATACAAACAAGACAATTAGAACATATATTGATATGTCATTATGAAATAATGTCTCATTACTCAAACATAAAAACCATGTATGAATAAATTTATGAAAACAAAGGAATGAGGAAAACATGTGAACCATGAAAAATAGTTTTCAAATGAAAACAACTCAACCAAATGAAATCATAAATCAAAATTTGAGTCCAAAAACAATATTTGATCAAAGAAGAAAATTTTCTTTGTATAACTTGATTAAACCACTCATAGAATACATTATAAGACACGAATAAATGATCCATAAGTACAAACACATAAATATCATCATATAAGTGAAATATAATGAATTCAAAGCAACAAATCAAAACATAATTTTTAAGAGAGGCAACAATATCAAGCTCTTGAGCTTGTTCCAACCCATATAATCATTTTAGCACCCGATAAACATAATTTGGGAAATAAACACCTAATAAACCCGGGGGGTTATATAAATACGAACATCTCAACAAAAATCGACACTAATAATCATGAAAACAAAAGAATTGATCAAAGAAAAATTGTTTTCATATTAAAAAAAATTAAAAAATAATTTTTAAAACCAAGAAAAATTAAAAATAAAAAAACATAATTCTTGATTTTAAAAAGATTTTGGCACCCAAGCATTTTTGGTGCCGGATTGGTTAGGGACATGACCCCTATTAATAAAGCTCAAAGCCCTAGGGTTATGAACCCTTTTGGGCACATTTGGTGCACTAACCTGGTCATAACAATAATTGCTCAAATGACCATTCCGATTGTAATTTGTGCAATGAAAGAGACTCATTTGTTTTTGTGGACCATATGCTCGTGCACGGGAACCATTTGCAAACAAAGATTGTCTTTTAAAATTATTTTGCAAATGAGAAACATTATCAAACAAAGGTGTTTTACTTGGAAAATTTGGTAATTTTGAACATTTTTTCAAATCATAACAAAACTTTGTCAAATGGCCAAATCTACCACAAATATCACATTTAAAAATATGTGGTCTACTAGAAACATTTGGTAAACGTGATTTTTTTTTCAAATCAAAATAATATTCGGCCAAATGACCAAAATGACCACAAAGATCACACTTGAACACACTAGCATGCTTATGAAAAACTTTGTGAGAATGAGCATGTGAATGTGTAAGCGTACAAGATGAAGAAGCTACATGAGATGAACAATGAGCATTAGCATTCTTATGTTTGTGTGCATCATAGCAAAATTTAGATAAATGATCTTTTTGGCCGCAAATAGAGCATTTGTAAACTTTGCTATATATGTGTGCATAATAAGTGGATGATGACTTAGACTTGACACATATATCCATAAGCCTCTTATGATTATTAATGCATGTTTTCAAAGTTGAATCTAAAGATGAAATGTGTTTATTCACAAGATTCAATTCTTTATTTTTAGGCACATATGCATTTTTATTAGAAGTAGAACATAAATAGTCATTTATAAAAGAAGCAGTATTATTTTGTATGTTCTCTACTTCTAACATGGCATTATTTTTGTCATGAGTCAAGTTAGTAATATCCAATTTCAAATTATTATTTTCCAAATTTAGCATATTATTATTTTCTTTAAAAGCTTCATTCTCTTGAGAAATGATATCAAATTTGGAAGCTAACTTCTCATGATCGGATTTTAAACCTTCATGCTTGCTTTGTAAATTAATAAAATTTTTATGCAATTTGTTATAGGCATGCAATAATTTTTCACTAGCACGGGCGAGTTCATCAAAAGATAAATCATATTCGGATTCAGACTTGCTTACCACACTAGGGCTATCGCCTAGTGGCTGTGTGCATGAAAATAAAGCTCCACATGAACTAGAAGCGGAATCCTCCAAAGCTTGTCGGATCGCCTCCAAATTCCCTTGATGTGCTTCTATAAGTTTCCATAATGCGTAAGCACTATCAAAAGAATAAAGCTTGTTAGACATAGATGAATCGAACGTATTATGTAAAAATTCTAACAAAATCTTATTCATGGTAAATATACGATGATCGTTTTTATTCCACTTAGATTTCTCCGAAGTGGGCACAATATAAGCATCATCTATAATTTCCCATAAATCGAAGTGTCTAGATTGAACAAAAAGTTTAAATCTAACACACCATTGAGCATAGGGGAAATTATCTAATCTAGGAGCAATATTAATGGCATAACATAAACAAGGTGCACCGTGCATATCCATAATGTATATATGAGCAAACAAGATAACAATAAAATCACAAAACTAAATTAGCACAAAAATAAGATAACTTGGATCTTTAACTCAAGGCGATTAGTCCTTAAATCAAAGAGCACCAAGCTCTGATACCAATTGTTAAACCCTAAGGCCGCTAGGAAAGAACCCTAGGGGGGGGGGTGAATAGGGTTTATGCTAATCTAATCCGATTTTATACCAATTAAAACTAATTAACAAATATATCCTAGAAAGTATGATATGCTACAAGATATGTGCAAGGATATACAATATAAACAAGGGTAAACAATATGATCATGCAACAATGATGATATAACAATATGTAATAATAAATACGCCAATGGCAAACCCAAACACAAGGAAATAATCACGGAGTTCGGACCTTCCGTCCGCTCCCAACTCCCGGGGAGAATCTACTATACAGCCCGGTTTGGAAGCCGAAACTTCTCTACACACTCGGTTTTCTAGCTAATCGAAAACTCTACACACTCGGTTATCAAGTCAACCGACAACTCTCACAAATCCTCACAATGTACATACACAAGCTACAACCTCAAGTGTTGGTCCTCACGTATCGACTCCCTCAAGTGCTCGAAATTATTACCTCTCACTAGGCCACCGACGCCACTCCTCTTGGTATCGACTCCTTCCGCACCACACACTCCTCTCGGTGTACAAGTGTAATACAATGTGGTCTCACAATGAAGGCTCAATACAAATAAATCATTCTCTACAATAGATGAGAACACAATATAGGCTCACGCTCTAAGTCACACAATCCCACAACCCAAATTATACTAAGTATGAAAATACAATGAGCTCAAAGGTTGTACGTGTACAAAGAGATAAATAAAATTAACTAAACTCAATATAAACACTAGCCTAATAAAATGATAATCAAACAATAAAATGTAAAGCTAGATTGAGTTTAGAAAACTTCTCCAATAAATGACAAGAGTGAGGGAGAGATGATTTGAAGCTCAAACACAAAAGATTATCTCCTCAAGCCCTTGTGAAATTATCTTCACAAACGAAACTCTTAAACAAGGCTTAAACACCTTTAAAAAAACTTAAACAAGCTTTAAACCCTTGTTAAACTTTTCTTAAAACATTCTCTTAGTTGGATGAAATGCTGAAGGCAATGGGGTATTTATACCCACTCAAAACTTTAGCAAAAACCCCAAGGAAAAGACCAAAAATCCATAAACAAACAAATCAAAAAACTAGCAGTTACTGTGCAACGGCTCTCTGCTAAGTCCACTTATGAGTCGACTCATGAGTCGACTAATGAGTCGCCTTATATGAGTCGACTCAGCAGAAGAAAAATCACAACTCGCTGCACTTCGTGAGTCGACTTATGAGTCAACTCATGAGTCGACTAATGAGTCGACTAGACATGCACAGACTTGAAGTGCACAGAAAAACTCAACTTTAAACTGGGTTTAAAAATATCAAATAAATTCAGAAAAATATAAAACTTTAGAAAATGATTATAGGCATGATAATACACATGATCCAAAATTGGTTTTCTAAAAGGACCTCCCAAATATAAAATATTATCATTTTGCAAAATAGTCCAAAACATGAAAATGTAAACACATGAGTTTTGACATTTTTAGATTAATCATGTTTTGAAACATTACAAAATGAATATATAGACTTAATAGAAGATGTATATCATTATTGTTAAGTCCATATACCAAGAAAGCATTATTTTCACAAAAATACTTGTTTTGCAAACTTTCAAAACAACAAACATGATTTCATTGAACTAAATAAAATTGATATTGATGAAATCATATGTAAGCATATAAACATGAAACAAAAATGGATTTTCCAATTATATTCAATTGTTTCATATTTAAACATGAAAAACCAAAACATATATGAAAAGATGTAAATTCATATTTATATAAACTTGGAAACGCAAAATATGTATGTATATATGAAATATATATACATGGAAACAAGCTAAATTGTGTGTGTGTGTGTGTGTGTGTGTATATATATATATATATATATATATATATATATATATATTAATATAATAATAACAAAACTTGTGTTGTATATATATATATATATAACTATATATATACAAGGAAACCAATATAATGTGTGTGTATATATGATTGAGCTTAAAGTACCAACACACATAATATAAACCTAAACTAATGTTACCCAAGCTTGACCTTGATCTTCATTTTAGCTCAACTTGGTAAACTTGGATGAAGCTTATAATTGGATCTTTAACTTGATAGCAAGGCTTCACTCCACTATTTCGCTAACCTCCATTTGATATGATCGTTATGGTATAATTCATCCATCCTCCAACATATTATTTGTCTACAATAAATAACAAAACACAAACACTAGACAAATAATATTAGATGTAAATTATTTGTTAAATCCTCATCAAAACAAGAAGGACAACATAAGGTGGTTGGTGCCGCTCTTATGATGAGCTTAGAAAATCTGGCTGCACAACGCACATTTAGCCTTTTGGGTGATGATCCTACCGTGTTCATCCTTGGTGACGTCTATCTTCTCAAAAAAATTCCACACATCGGATCTCGGCCTTTTAGGAGCTCTTGATATAGATTCGTTACAACCAGATTCAGGATTAACACTGGTAGGAGGAGTTGTTGTTGTAGGAAGACTCATTTCTGGATCGGTAGGAGATAGGTGTTGCTCTTCATAATCAGATCCAGAAGCCATTTGATAGAAGTATTAGAAAATATAAGAGATTATAAGAGAGTATAAGATTGTATAAGAGAGTATTAGATAGAAGTAGATGAGTTTTGGTGTGAGGAGAAGAAGTAAAAACCCCCCTTTATTTATAGAGGCAAGCTCCTAGGCAAATGACCAAAAAACCCTCATATTCTAGCCGTATTTTGACCGTTTTTAGGGGCAAAATGGTAAAAATCCTAATATGGCTTTTATGGCCAACCCGGACCGGGCCGGGCTGGCCAAAACGGTCATTTTTTACCGGGCTGGGCCGGCCGGCCCAATGGTCACCAGAGGTGACCGTTGGTGCCGATCATTTTTCAGCAACGGTCACCTCTAGTGA
>NC_033800.1:106164362-106175148 GCF_001876935.1 Asparagus officinalis
AAGCCCGGGCCCGGGTCTGGCCCGGGCATCCGAGCAAAACCCGGGTCGGGCCGGGCCCGAGCCGCGTGCTTTTTGGACAGCCCTAGCTGCCATGAAGGGCTTTCTTTTCATGGGTTATTAGGCTTCCACTCATAAAAAGCCCCAAAATTTCCAATTACTCAAGCTAGGAATTTTGAGACAAAGAAGAAGTAGTGCTATTAGTCCATCTCGAGCTTCAAAGCAAGCATCGATGTTGATCTTTTTAAACAAACAATTACAAATTTAAATTACTTAAAAGATGCCCTAATCACATCTCTTGACTCTTATGTCGAATTTGAAAGTATCCTAGGGGGGTGAATAGGGTATTTGCTAATCTAATCCGATTTTGATGCCAAATAAAAACTTATTCAACTAATATCCTAGCAAGTATGATATCCAATAAAATTATGTGCAAGGATAAACAATGAATAATAGGCGATATAAATAATAAGATAATAAGAGTGCACCAAAATAATCACAAACACAAGGATATGTTCACGGAGTTTGGTAAACTCTCGACCTACGTCTTCGCTCCTCACCTCGAGGAGATTCTCCACTATTAATCAACGCAACTACACAATGCGGATTTCAACATTTACCAAAAATGTTTACAACTCACACGTTGACAATCACACAATACACTTCTCTAAGTGTTGGACGACTCGTGTCACCTTCCTTAAGTGCTTGGAATTACTACCTCTCCCTAGGCTTTTACAACCAAGCCACTCCTCTTAGAATTGACCCCGTTCTTCTCTCAACCACTCCTCTAAGTGTCCTTTGTTGGCTTTTTGTTTTAATGATAATTTACAAACAATTTACTTCTAATGTTGTTTGTCTAGTGTTTGTGCTTTTGTATCAATTGTAGACAAACAACATGTTGGAGGTTGGATGGAATTACGCATTCACGATCATATCCAATGGAGGTTGGCGGAATTATGGTATGAAGCCTACATAATTCAAGTTCAAGATCCAAGTTCAAGCTTCATCCGCAAGTGTACCAATTCAAGCTTATTGAAGATCAAGATTGCTTAGGTAACATTAGTTTAGGTTTATATTATGTGTGTTAGTACTTTAAGCTCAATCATATATACACACACATATTTAGTTTTTATATATATAGTTATATATATACACAAGTTTTGGTTATGGACTTAACAATCATTGTATACATATTTTATTAAGTCTATAAAATTATTTCATAGGGTTTCAAAACATTGTTTATGTCAAAACATCAAATTTCATGTATATCACATTTTTATGTTTTGGACACACTTGCAAAATACATGAGTTTTCACAAATGGAAAACTCAATTTTAGAAATTCTTTTTCTAACATGTTCAATTTCATGTTTATAAATGTTTCTCAAAGTTTTATCAATTTTGGAATTAATTTGTTATGTTTATTTGAATTTACAAAATCAAGTTTTTAATAAGCTCATGTCCGTGCATGTTTTTGCAAAACTGATGCGTTTTCACAATTGGGAAGTGCGATTTGAAAATTTTTCTTAGTTTACATGTTTATACTCTTATATATAAATATTTCTCCAAGTTTTACTAATTTTGTAGTTGTTTTGTTATTTTTAATTGAATTTACAAAACGGAATTTTCTGCAGTTTTTTTAGAAACTGTATATCTATATTCAAACATTTATTTCTCTCAACTAGGAAGTGATATTTCAGAAATGTTTTCTCTAACATGTTTATCCATATGTCTAGAACATTCTCTCAAAATTTCATGATTTTTAGAGTTGATTTACTATTTTAATTGATTATAAAAAATCAGATACGTAAAATTCCTGAATCTGGCAAAAACAGAAACTGTCCTTGAAAATTGCGGTCGACTGTGCTACAGTATAATCGACCGATGTTACTGTAGTAGTTACTCATTGCACAGTAATGATAACATCTATTTTTTTTGTTTTTTAATGGGTTTTTGAGTTTTTTTGAGTTGTTTTCTTCAAGCCTCTATATACCCCTTTGCCATAACTATTTTATACAACCATGAGAGTGTTTTAAACAAGTTTAAGAAAGTTTTAACAAGGGTTTATGGTTAGTTTAAGTTTGTTTAAAAAGCTTTTAAGCATTTAATAATTTGATTTTGTGAAAACAATTTCACAAGAGCTTGAGGAGATCATCAATTGTAGTTTGGGCATTCAACTCATCTCTCTCTCACTCTTGATCTATAGAGAAGTTTTTCTAAACTCATTCTATCTATTATTGTTTTGATTCTAATTTCCATAAGCTAGATTTATTTGAGTTTAGTTTGTTTTATTGTATCTCATTATTTACACACACAACCATTGAGCTTATTGTATTTCATACATAGTATAATTTGGGTTGTGGGGAGTGTAACTTAGAGATTGAGCCTACATTGTGTTATCATCTATTATAGAAAACAAATTATTTGTATTTGTGAGTTTCATTGTGAGGATACACTTTGTAATACACTTGTACACCGAGAGAAGTGGCTGGTGAGAGACGGGGTCGAATCCAAGAGGAGTGGCGTCGGTTGACGAACCTAGGGAGAGGTCGCATCCGGGTCGAATCCAAGAGGAGTGGCGTCGGTTGACGAACCTAGGGAGAGGTCGCATCCGAGCACTTGAGGAGTAGGACACGGACAAGGCCAACACTTAGAGGGTGTAGAGTGTGATTACAAGTGTGTAGTTATAAAGTTTTCGGTTAGCTAGAAAACCGAGTGTAAGATGTAAACGTTGTTCGGGTAAGTGTAGAAAACCCGATTGTGATAATGGATTTCTCCCCGGGAGTGGGGAGCGGAGACATAGGACGGAAGGTCCAAACTCCATGATTATTTGCTTGTGTTTGAGTTTGCTTTGGCATTTCATTTATGCTTAATGTTTATTACATTCTTGTCACCATCGTAAATTGCCCTATCACATTTGTAGATTTTTTTATTTCACCCTTGTGTTAGTTTATATATCCTTGCATATATTTCATAGTATATCTCATTGCTAGGATATATTCATTTGCTCATATTACTTATTCTTGCTTATAACATATTGTATATCTATCTTTCAAGAAGAATAGTTTGAATTAGTTTTAATTGGCATAAAATCGGATTAGATTAGCATAAGATCCTAATCACCCTCCCTTTAGGGGCTAATAATTGGTATCAGAGCTTGGTGCTCTTTGATTTAAGGTCTAATCACCTTAAGTTAAAGATCCAAGTTATCTTATTTGTGCTAATCTTGTTTTGATTGCATTTGTATCTTGCTTGCATATTTTTACAAATTATAGATATGAATGATACATCTTGTTTAGGCTATGATTCTAGTATTGCTCCTAAATTCAATGTTTTCCCCTATGCTCAATGGTGTTTTAGATTCAAAATATTTGTTCAATCTAAAAATATCGATTTATGGAAAGTCATTGATTATGCTTATATTATGCCCTTGTTAGAGAAATCTATGTGGAGCAAATATGGTAAACGGATGTTTACAATGAACAAGATTTTGTTAGAATATTTGTTAAATACTCTTAATTCATCTATGTCTAACAAGTTTGTTCATTTTGATAGTGCATACACCTCATTGAAACTTATTGAAGCACATCAAAGGGATTTGGAGGCGATCCGATAAGCTTTAGAGGATCCCGCTTCAAGTTCAAAAGGAGCTTCATGCACACGAGCACTAGGTGATAGCCCTAGTAAGGTTTGCGAGTTCGAATCTATTAATGATTTACCTAATGATGAACTTGCTTATGCTAGTGAAAGATTATTGCATACCTACAAGAAATTACAAAATGATTTTATTGATTTACAAAGCAAGCATGTTAATTTGAAATCTGATCATGAGTCTTTAGCTTCTAAGTTTGATACTATTTCTAATGAGAATATGATCATGAAAGAAAATAATAAAAAATAAAAATGGATCATGATTCTTTAATTTCAAACTTTGGTAAGTTAACTCATGAGAAAGATAATGCCATGCTAGAAGTAGAATACATTAGAAATGAATTTGATTCTTTTAAGAATAACCATACATGCTCTACTTCTATTATCAATGATGTTGTATCTAATGATGAGTTAAATCATGTGAAAAACCACATATCTTGTTTAGATTCAACCTTAAACACATGCATTGATAATCATAACAAGCTTATGGACTTGTGTGCAAAGTCTAATGCAAACTCTTTTAAGAAACCTACACACTATGCACACATGTATAACAAAGTCTATAAATGCACTAATTGCGGTCGTAAAGGCCATCTTGCTAGATTTTGTTATAATGCACAAAAACCCATCAAGATTAATCATGTTTGTGCATCCCATCAAGCTTCATCATCACGCTCACATGTACACACACATATAGATCATCATAAACATAGCCATATGTACAAATGTGAGTTTTGTGGTCGATTTGGTCATTTGGCCAAATTTTGTTTTGATTTAAAGAGAGTTTCAATTTTGTAAAATAATTTTAAAAGACCATTCATGTTTGCAAATGTTTCTAATGTTTCCCGTGCACAACTGTTTGGTCAACATAAGCAAATGCTTCCTTTCCATTGTACTTATTATAATCGGAAGGGTCATTTAAGTAATTTTTGTTATGACCGTGTTCGTACACCACATGCGCCTAAGAGGGTTCATAACCCTAGGGCTTTGAGCTTAAATGATAGGGGTCATGTCCCTAAATTTTTCAGCAGCAATATTGTTTGGGTGCCAAAACCATTTTGATTTTTTTAAACTAAGATTTTTTAATGTTTTTATTTTTCATTTCTTGGTTTTGAAAATTTTGTGTTTATGAATTTAATTTGATTTATGATTTCATTTGGTTGATTTGTTTTTATTTGAAAACTTTTTTCATGATTATCATGTTTCTGTTTCTTTTGATTTCATAAATCTTTTTATATATGGCTTCTATGTTTTTGCCTTGGTCTTTATTGCATATACTCCATATGGCATTTTGATAGGGGGAGCAATCCCTATATATTTTTTTTCATACTCACCCATGCTTATTTGTAGGGGGAGCCTTCGCTCTCTTCATTCTTTATAGTTTTCCCCTTTTTGATGTTGTCAAAGGGGGGAAAATATTATGAGTATAGCCTTTCTTGTTTATATGCATGATAATTATAATTTACAATATTAATTTCCTTTCATGCATATATCTTTTTGTAAATTGTTTATCATCATCAAAAATGGGGAGATTATTGGCCTTCTTGTTTTGATGATAATTTACAAACAATTTACTTCTAATGTTGTTTGTTTAGTGTTTGTGTTTTTGTATCAATTGTAGACAAACAACATGTTAGAGGTTGGATGGAATTACGCATTCATGATCATATCCAATGGAAGTTGACGGAATTGTGGTATGAAGCCTACGTAATTCAAGTTCGAGATCCAAGTTCAAGCTTCATCTACAAGTGTACCAAGTCAAGCTTATTGAAGATCAAGATTGCTTGGGTAACTTTAGTTTAGGTTTATATTATGTGTGTTAGTACTTTAAGCTCAATCATATATACACACACATATTTGGTTTTTATATATATAGTTATATATATACATAAGTTTTGGTTATTGGCTTAACAATCATTTTATACATATTTTATTAAGTCTATAAAATCATTTCATAGGGTTTCAAAATATTATTTATATCAAAACATCAAATTTCATGTATATCACATTTTTATGTTTTGGACACACTTGCAAAATACATAAGTTTTCACAAATGAGAAACTCAATTTGAGAAATTCTTTTTTTTAACATGTTTAATTTCATGTTTATAAATGTTTCTCAAAGTTTTATCAATTTTTGAATTAATTTGTTATGTTTATTTGAATTTACAAAATCAAGTTTTTAATAAGCTCATGTTCGTGCATGTTTTTACAAAACTGATGCGTTTTCACAATTAGGAAATATGATTTGAAATTTTTTTTTATTTACATGTTTATACTCATATATATAAACATTTTCCCAAGTTTTACTAATTTTGGAGTTGTTTTGTTATTTTTAATTGAATTTACAAAACCGAGTTTTAAGCAGTTTTTTTAGAAAGTGTATATCTGTGTTCAAACATTTATTTCTCTCAACTGGGAAGTGATATTTTAGAAATTCTTTCTCTAACATATTTATATACTTGTCTAAAACATTATTTTAAAATTTCATGATTTTTGGAGTTGATTTACCATTTTTAATTGATTTTACAAAGTCAAATACATAAAATTCTAGAATCTGGCAAAAACAGAAACTACCCATGAACAGTGCGGTCGACCGCGCTACAGTGTGGTCGACTGCTATTACTGTAGCAGTTGACCATTGCATAGTAATGGTAACATCTGTTTTTTTATTTTTTTAATGGGTTTTTGAGCTTTTTTGAGTTGTTTTCTTCAAACCTAGATATACCCCTTTGTCATAACTATTTTAAACAACCATGAGAGTGTTTTAAACAAGTTTAAGAAAGTTTTAACAAGGTTTTATGGTTAGTTTAAGTTTTTTTAAAAGCTTTTAAGCATTTGAGAATTTGATTTTGTGAAAACAATTTCACAAGAGCTTAAGGAGATCATCAATTGAAGTTTGGGCATTCAACTCATCTCTCTCTCACTCTTGATCTATAGAGAAGTTTTCCTAAACTCATTCTAGCTATTTTTTATTTTGATTCTAATTTTCATAAGCTAGATTTATTTGAGTTTAGTTTGTTTTATTGTATCTCATTATTTACACACACAACCATTGAGTTTATTGTATTTCATACATAGTATAATTTGGGTTGTGGGGAGTGTAACTTAGAGATTAAGCCTACATTGTGTTCTCATCTATTGTAGAGAATAAATTATTTGTATTTATGAGTTTCATTGTGAGGATACACTTTGTAATACACTTGTACACCGAGAGAAATTGTTAGTGAGAGACGGGGTCGAATCCAAGAGGAGTAGCGTCGGTTGACAAACCTAGGGAGAGGTCGCATCCGAGCACTTGAGGAGGAGGACATGGACTAGGCCAACACTTAGAGGGTGTAGAGTGTGATTGCAAGTGTGTAGTTGTAAAGTTTTCGGTTAGCTAGAAAACCGAGTGTACGGTATAAACATTGTTCGGGTAAGCGTAGAAAACCCGGTTGTGATAGTGGATTTCTCCCCGGGAGTGGGGAGCGGAGACGTAGGATGGAAGGTCCGAACTCCGTGATCATTTGCTTGTGTTTAAGTTTGCTTTGGTGTTTCATTTGTGCTTAGTGTTCATTACATTCTTGTCGCCATCGTAAATTGCCCTATCACATTTGTTGATTGTTTATTTCACCCTTGTATTAGTTTATATATCCTTGCATATATTTCATAGTATATCTCATTGCTAGGATGTATTCATTTGCTCATATTGCTTATTCTTGCTTATAACATATTGTATATCTATCTTGCAAGAAGAATAGTTTGGATTAGTTTTAATTGGCATAAAATCGGATTAGATTAGCATAAGATCCTAATCACCCTCCCTCTAGGGTCTAACACATTTACCAAAAATGTTTACAACACACACGTTGACAATCACACAATACACTTCTTTAAGTGTTGGACGACCCGTGTCACATTTCTTATGTGCTTGGAATTACTACCTCTCCCTAGGCTTTTACAACCAAGCCACTCCACTTGGAATTGACCCCGTTCTTCTCTCAACCACTCCTCTAAGTATCCTGTGTATTACAACTTGTTCTCAACAATAATAAGCTCAAATAAATATTTTATTCTCCAACAAAGATGAGAACGAAATTATAAGCTCACACTAAAAGAATCACACTCACAACCCAAATACTATATGTGAAATACTTAAGCTCAAATGGTTGTGTGTGAATAACAATGAGTAAAATTGAAATTAAACTCAAGTAAATCTAGCTTGTATATATATATATATATATATATATATATATATTAAAATGAAGATTAAGCTAGAAAATAAGTTTAGAAAAATTCTCCAAAGAAGACAAAGAGATGTAGATGAAGATTTGAGGTTGAACTCCTCAAAAAAATGAAGTTGAAAGCCTTCTCTTTGTAAAACTCCTTCAAACAAACAAACACACTTGATTTTCTCCTGAAAACTCTTAAACACACTTGCAAAACCTTTTTCTAAACTTACATAAGTGAAACAAATGAGTTATAAGGTATATATATAGCCTCACAAAAAGAATCAGCCAAAAATTAGCCGTTACAGCCCAAAATGACCGTCATCGGTCGACTTATAACCATGGATCGGTAGACTGATGAATTAAAAATACAAATGGCTGAAAGAGATCTGATCGATCGACTGGTTGCACCTTATTGGTTGACTGATGAAAGGGTATAGGTCGACTGATGAAAGGGTATTGGTCGACTCATAACATGCACAATAGATTTTAAAATTTTGTAGAGCTAATTTTCTAAATTCAATTTAAAATAGCAAATCAACTCCAAAAATAGTAAAATTTGGAAAAATGTTTCTAAACATGAAGATAAACATGTTAGAGAAGAAATTTATGAAATATCTCTTTGTATTTGTGAAAACTCACTGTTTTAAAAATAGATATTCCAGATTCTAAAAACTGCTGAACAATTGATTTTGTAAAATTGATTTAACATAGTAAATGTAGAGGGTAAAATTTGCCTTAACCTCCAGAGAGACTGAATCTCACCTGTATTAGTCGAGCCTACTCACGGACAAACTTTGCCCGCTCAACTGGGCGATTCGCCAGGCGATCGAAATCTTGCCTGCACGTCTGATTCGCCTGGGGAATCAGGAGTCGGATTCACCCACGCACCCAAGCAAGTCACCAAGCAATCAATAGACTTATCAGACTCGCTCGAGTACTAAGCAGCTGCAATATCATGTATAGTGATGGGCCTTCCTATTTCACACGACGTGAAGGGAAGGAGTATAGTACTCCGAGCCCATCAAATAGCCGCTCATAGTACTAGTGGCTAGTCAAATCTTTCCTGTCGTTGGATACCGCCTATATACTTAACTCGCCTGCACGAGTTAAGTTCGATCAAGCATCCGAGGTTTGCCTAAACGACCAAGAAAGTCGCCAAGTAATCGACAAACTTGTCAGACTCACTCGAGTACTAGGCAGCCGCAACATCACGTACAGTGATGGGCCTTTCCACTTCCCACGACGTGAAAGGAAGGAGCGTAGGTACTCCAAGACCATCAAGTGTTCGTCCACAGTATAAGTGATTGGTTAAACCCACTGTGTCGCTAGACTCGCCCGCATGCTCAGCTCGCCTACACGAGTTGAGTTCATGAGACTCGCCTGAATACCTGACACGCCTGCACAAGTCAAACGTGGCGGTTGCCAAGCTTGCCAAACTCACCAGGACATCTGGTAGCCACAATGTCACGTACAGGGATGGGCCTTCCCACTCCAACGATGTGAAAGAGAGATGGTACAGTGCTCCGAGCCCCTCAAACGGCCGCTCACAGTACAAGTGAGAAGCATGGTATCTCCCGATAGTGGTACAGTGCTCCGAGCCCCTCAAACGGCCGCTCACAGTACAAGTGAGAAGCATGGTATCTCCCGATAGTAGATGGTCATATCCCATGATCTAAACGGCCGCTCACAGTACAAGTGAGAAGCATGGTATCTCCCGATAGTAGATGGTCATATCCCATGATCTAAGGGAGTGACCACACCATCTCTCCTTTATTTAAGAACCTCTTCTGGTAACAGAAAAGAGATTCAAGATTGAAAAGTTCAGAAGAATAGTTAAAAAGCAATTCGTTCAGAATTCATTTAACCGATTCAATCAGTTAACCGAACCATTAACTCTCGGTTCTCGGCTTCGATCGCCGTTTGGAACTCGGGAACTCAAACTCAACCAGCACGAGCTTCTACTATGTACTGAAGCTCACCAGCAACCTCGGTCGAATCGTCCAAGGAAAGCAGACTCGGTGCGAGAACTGAGCGAGGCATCCTATCGCTACCAAAAGTCCCTACGTTAAATAAGGAGGGCCTTCCCTCCGTTTCTGTTATAATTTTTGATTCATTAGTTTATAATAATCTATTCTTATCAATACAAATGAAATTCCTGTTCAGGAGATCAAAATTTACACCTACAAAAGATGACGACCATAGTGGGTGAAGCTGTTTCCTCAACAGAAATGGTGGTAGCTCAATTCAACGAGGTTCCTATCGGGACAACTGTGGAGTCCCTAGAAATCGAGTTCGACTAGGCCAAGTATGAAGAGTACTTGTCCTCCTCCTCCTCTGGTGGCGATGCATCCCGCAAACGTCACCGAGTCGTGTGTAGAGGCCAACCTCAAACGGTCAAAGCCCCCACGCTCGAGGACCCCATCCGAGTCATGGCAAGGGGTCAAACTTCCCCCAAAATCGATCATGGCCAAGCCGAAGGTCAGGAACACTAGGCGAAATATCGCCAAATGGGTCGCCAAACGACCCTCGCAAACCTCAACCAAGGAGGAAACAAAGGTTCGCCTTGGCACGGACCAAGCCGACATGATCCGCACAGACACTCCTCTCTCAAGAAGAGCCCGACAGCGGCGACGACAGCTCCTCGCCCGGCAGAAGGCTCAAACATTCGCCTCGTATGACGGCCTAAACTATTATTCGGGACTGAAAGATGCGAGACGGAGACTCAGCCCTTCCATGGCTAAAGAGATCACCAAACCAGGTGAACTCCCATGTTCAGGCGGGATTCGCCCTGACCGCAACATCTCCCATTCTGTCGAATCCAACGCTCCAGGCGGGCTCGACAAAACAAGCAGATTTTACTTCTCAGGTCACATCCCTGAAGCGAACAGGCCGCCCAACTTAGGCAAGTCTGCTCAAGCAGACGGACA